>NW_007161655.1:0-685 GCF_000164805.1 Carlito syrichta
GAGTTGGTCTTCTCATTTGTTGTCTTGCGGGGGTTCTCTGAATCTCTTGTGTTTGAATTTTTGTATCACTGATTAGATGAGGGAAATTTTCTTGAATGATCTCGTGGAAAGTTTGTTCCAATGTGGTCTCTGTTTCTCTTTCTACCTCAGGGAGTCCGATTATTCTTAGGTTAGGCCTCTTGAGGTAGTCACTCATCTCTTGAAGGTTTTGTTCTGTCTTTTTTAGCTTATTTTCTGTGTTTTTAAGAGTTTGGGTTATTTCTATATTTTGGTCCTCAAGCTCTGAGATTCTTTCTTCTGCTTGGGTAATTCTGCTTTCCATGCTTATCAATTTGTTATTTATTTCATTCACAGTATTCTTTATTACTGTTATCTCAGATATCAGCTCCTTCCTAGTTTCTTCTTGTGTCTCCTCAATTCTTTTTAGTCTCTCTATTATTGTTTTGATATCTGCATTTGCATTTTGAGACCCTTCATTCTGGGGACTTTGCATTGTTTGTATTCCAAAGTCAATTTTCTCAGTGTCTGCTCTCCCAG
This sequence comes from Carlito syrichta, assembly GCF_000164805.1. Lineage (NCBI taxonomy): Eukaryota > Metazoa > Chordata > Mammalia > Primates > Tarsiidae > Carlito > Carlito syrichta. Next base: position 538 of record NW_007161655.1, read on the forward strand.
GCGTCTGGGAGAGACCCATACTCTTCTTTTGGTTTTTCTTCATTTCTGTAGATTTTTCTCCCTTTACCCCTTTCCCTCCCCCTCTTCAATTCTGTTTTTGAGGGAAGGTGGGGTTGCTTTTATTTCTCTTCTGCATGACCTGTTCTTC
>NW_007161656.1:0-695 GCF_000164805.1 Carlito syrichta
TAAAAGGAACCTTCTTTATATGAGTCCTCAATCCCAAAAACTAAAGGCCGTCTTCCTAAGACGTAACCACGAATCAGGTTTTTGAAGTAGGAATCTGGGTAATGGGAGTCCACACATACGGAAACTCCACTGCCTATTGCAAAGAAAGAATAAGGAATCTGCGTTACTCGTGTCCTGAATCCCAAAAAACTTCACGTCATCTTGCTATGGGCTACACAGGAATCATGGTGTTTTCGAGCATGAATCTGGGAAATGGAGTCCTTATTTACAGGCAACTACATGACCTATTGCTAAGAAAGAATCAGGAATCTGGGTTACACGAGTCCTCAATCACAAAAATCTACAGAGCATCTTGGAAAGTGCTATAAAGAATAAGAGTTTTGCAGCAGGATTTATCTAATGCGAATCCTAATATAGAGGAAAATACACAGCCCTTTGTCAAGGAAGACAAAGAATCTGGGTTATAGCAGTGCTCAGTCCTAAATATCAATAGACCGTCTGCTGTGGGCTAAACAAGAATCAGGATTTAGAAGCTGGAACATAGGTAATAGCAGTCCTCATATGCAGAATCTCATGATCTCTACCAAAGGAGAAATAACAAACCTCTTTTAAACGATTCCTCCCTCACGATATCTACATGACATCTTGCTAATGGCAAACAAGTATCTGGGTTTCCAAACAGGATTCTGGGGAAA
>NW_007161657.1:0-5264 GCF_000164805.1 Carlito syrichta
ATACTTACGATCTTTAAATTGTGGAATCCAAGTTAAACAAATGTTAATTTATTTCTTTTTCTGTTTCATGTTGTTCTTACTTCTTTAATGCACAAAATATTACAGATAAAATGCCTAGTCTGATCCAAGAGCTTCTCTTTCTTTTCTTCCAGGAGTGACCACTGTCCTACACTTGCTGAACATCGTTCTCATGAATAGGAGTCATTAAAGTATTTTCATACTTTCACTGCATTGCAACATTCATTAAAAAGGAGCATTTCGTTTTAAGGTTTACAAAAAAGATTTTTGTATGTTTAATGTGTACTCTTTTGCAACTTAATATTTTAATCTTATTTCTGACATATAAATTATATATTAAAATCTAGTTTAATCATTTAAATGATGCATAGCATATCATTCTATGAATACTTTTCAGAAACCCATTCATTTAAGTGTATATTAAAGGTATAAAATGTATCTTAGTTTCAAATGCAAAAGATGAATATAATCTTAGAACTTGGTCCTATATGATGCCATGTAAAAAGGTCAATGGACTTCAAAATATGAAATGTTACATTTCTTAGCATATCATAATAAAACTAAATGAAATGAGGAGGAAATTCAATTAAATATTGAAAACAAAAGCATCTCTGCTAAATAAGGACTAGGTAAAAAACATCTAACAACAACTGGATAATTTTAGAGGAATGCAATTTAATTAAATCATAAAAAAGTATTGACATGATGTAGACAAAGCACATTATAAAAAATTCAAAGTCCTAATTTTTCTGGCTACTACGAGTGATAAATTAAATAACTGAAATTCAACACAAGATGATAGAAAAATACTGGTACTCAAAACCAAATTTCAAAAATAGGAATGAATGAATAAAGACTGAGAAAAAATTTAATGAACAAAGTATCAGGAAAATTTTTAAGTAAATCTTACAATTGGAAGTAAACAAAACATTTAACTCGTAGGATATAATGTGGAAAAAATGAAAAATTATAAATGACAGGTGAAAAATAACCATTTTAAGTGAAATTAAAATAAATATTAAATAACATTTCTTAAATTGATTTATTTAAAACATATTGACAAAAGTGGCAAAAATATAATAGTAAAGAGAATGCTGACTGACTATAAAGGAGCAGCATGAAAAAATTTTAGATGTGATAGAATTGTTCTCCATCATGATTCTGGTGATAGACACGTGAATGTATACACTTGTCAGAACTCATGGAAATGTAATACCACAGCAAATTATACCATTATATAAAATTCTAAGAAAAGTCAACCAGAATGCTAGAAGAGGCCCAAGTGAAATAATAACTATAATTAATGAAACGTGCAGTATTACAAGTAAATAACAAAATCATGTGGGTAGGGTTGGGAAAGATAAGGACTAACCTAATTCACTTTGGAAAATATAATCTTGGCTGGATCCTGTGAGAATAAAAACAAGGGTATAAGAATGAATGAATGAACTCTGAAACATGACCTTACTCCTCTACCATAGTATGTGTCCTAGTAGACATCTATTTGGAGAAAAAAAATAACTTCTTTAGATTTTTACAGAGGAATAGTCCATTTGTGAAAATATATCCATGGGTAGTAAAAAATGCTATCTGGGGTAATGGTGCCCTTGAATAAAATGGGAAAAATTACTTTTTATACATCATGGCATAGGAAAGATTACATAAGTATACAATTGATAAAAATATGATTATAGGAAATATCAATATGTGATTAAATATGAAGCTGTAAGTAAAAGAAATATTGGAACAGAGACCCCCCAAGGATACCTTAAATGACAGATTTCTTTTTTGAAATTTTCCATGTATATTAGCAGAAAATTTTCCAATTAATCCTAAAACCAAGGCTTTCTTTATGTTTGTTTAAATTGATACTTCAAGTGCTGTCTATAGAAGAAAATTCTGAAAGAAAATATATAAAAATATTAATAGGTGCTATGTATGAGTATAGATTTACAGATGCTTGTGATTCCTTACTTTCCAAATTTTCTACAATATTGAGACAAGAATAACAAATATATATTTAAAGAGTAGATTGTCAATATTCTTTATAAGAGTATTTCTAATGAATCAATTTAAGAACAATATTTTTAAAAATCATATGCCTACACATATTATCATTTAAAATTATGTGCTTTTACATATTATTGTGTAAAGACCTAGCATGCTGCTTTCACTGCCATACATTCTAAATTTGGTTCCCTTTTCCACCTTCAACAAAAACCTTTCATATGTCAAAGTGTGAAACTTCAGTGTGGCTATATTTGAAGATGAGTCCACTAAGATAATAATTAACGATAAATGAAGTCATAAAGATGGGGCTCGCTCCAATCCTATAGAATTAGTTTCCATATCAGAAGAGACACCAAAGAGCTTGATCTCTCTCTCTCTCTCTCTCTCACCACCTCTCCCTCTCCCTCACCCCCACCCCCACCCCCTCCAGTCTGTCCTTTTCTCTCTCTGCACACCAGCATCAAGGAGAGGTCATCTGCAGGCATAACAAGAAGGCAGCAATCTACAAACAGGAAGAGACCCCTCACTACAAATTAAATTTGTCAGGAATTTAATCATAAACATTGTCAGTTTATAATCAACTTGCTCCATAACTGTGAAAAAATAGATTTTTTTTCTTTAAGCCACCCAGTCAGTGGTATTTTGTTATGGTAGCCTAAATAGACTCAGACACCATATATTATATATTCATAAGGGCTCCTCCTACCTCCTTGTTCTTTCAAATATATTTCTTTATATGAGTTTCAACTTTCCAGCAGTAATATGGAGAGACATATTGCTTGGTGAGGTTTCAATATTAGTGAACAAATTTTAATCTTTTATTTTTAAAGAAAGTCAGTGGTATTTCAGCTACTTCTAACAGGGACTTATCTATGTGAAGAAACAAAAATACCTTTATCCACTGTTCAAGCATTTCATGTTGTACATTTACATGGCAATTTACACATGTATTGGGTATTTCCCATTTGTCCCTTTATGGCTTTTTTCCAACATTCACTCCTCTGTTGTGTGCCTCAGCTGTTTCTTACATTTGGACAAAACGAAGAGACTTTTATCCTTTAGCTTTGGTTATAGTTGAACGAGTTTATAACTAAAAATCAGAGTGAGAGGAAGAAGCAGTTGTGATACTTATTTATACTGCTTATTTCCTGCTGAGGCAGCCAGTTGACACTGAATGTGTAGAATGAATCTATCAAAGGCAAACACTAGAAAGTTCTCTCCTCTAGCACCCTCAAGTCCACGAAGAGAAGCAATTTCCCACCTGTGTTAACCATCGGCGAATTCACACTTCCACCTTGGTTTCTGATAGTTTTTTAAAAAAAAAAAACTCTTAAATTCATGTCAGTTACCTCTTTTGAGTGCATTGTTTTCTGTTGGGAAAAAACTGATATAAAAAATGAAATCTTTAAGTTTTAGAGAGACGAAATTAGAATGCATTTATCCTGGGCACATTATCATTTGCCTGTGGTCTCAAAATCAAGAGATTTACAATAGCTATAATAATGCTGCCCTTAAATACTGGATCAAAGAAAAATTGCAATACTTCCATTTTATTAAAATGTTGAGCAAAAAAGTATCACAAAACCTGTGAGCATTGGTTAGCCCATTCTTCAGGCCAAAGTGTCAAGAAAAGTCACAAATAGCTTTTGTATCTGCATCTGACTGACTGCCACAAAATGAAGCAAGTTAGTGGAAAAGCCTAATCCCCAGCAAAGTCTTATTTGCATTTATACTTTGAGCAACTGGATCCAGGGACTGGTAAGCATCCATCATAGGCTCAATGCTTTTGAGAAACTAAATATATGGGATGAAGAGAAGAGAAATTTGAAAAATAGAGCAGAGAGCACTTGATCCCTGTAAAATTTTCAGGTTCAATGCTTCTTGTTGGATCACATCACCAATAAGCCAAAAGGAACATGAACCTCAATCCCCAGATTCCTGGGAAGAGTGAGAGACTAGGACCTTGCGTGACACAGAGTACAAGTGAAACTACAGTGCTTATGAGGAAGTTTTCTGTGTTCAAGAAGAAATATCAAGAGCACATTGGCTGCCTTAATTTTCCTTTCTCATTGACAAAAGCCACAACATGAATCTGTGTGAAAGAGAGAGCTGTCTAGCAGCTCTTCCGATGTAGACATTGTTTGCTGACAACTTACCAACAACTGGTTACCAAAAGAGTGCAAAGAGTACACTACATTTCTGACTGAATAATTATGTCATTTTATTAACTATATTGCATTCTTATCATAGCAATCCCTTTGAATTTTGACTAACGTCAGTTATTTCCAAAGAACAAACATATTATCCACAGTAACTATAATCATCAACGTTTATATGAAGCGATAGGCTACTTGACAAAACAGATTTTAAAATCCTCTTATATATTTTGTTTTCCATGAGATATAAAGTTTATATAATCTAGTTCACTTTATTCCTGGGTTTAATGTTTCTTAGAAGTTGTTTGTATCCTGCTGCATTTCATAGCATTTTTAGGAGGTTCTGTGACATCATCAATCTAACTATCTCAGTTGTGCAACTAGGCAATAGCTAATTTAATTAAACATGAGAAAAAAAGTCACATTTTAGTAGAAAGAAGGGCAAAGACTGTTAAGATGCTAGGGGAAGGTGAATATTTCCCCCCCTTCCTTTCAGGTAGAATGAGCTACCAAATTTCTGATCTGCAAGCCGGAATTGAAGACCAGAAACTTTCTGTTGTATAATTTATACCAGATGCGAGAGATAGTAGGAGGAATAAAGGGAAAGACTTTTAAATCATGCATTTTTATAATGAAATTTAAATAAAATATTTTGATGTTATACCTATGCAAAACAGAAAGGGAAACATGCTAAACTCTGTACAAAGTAAACATCAATTTTATTACAATAACAATCATGCCTTAATATTGTATATGTATTCCAATGATATTCATTTTCCCATTGAAAGAGAAAGCCCTTACACAAAATGTTAGTATCTAATTCAGTTTCAAGATACATTTTTTTATGTTAGGTATTTCTATTCAGTTCCAGTGTCAGCATCAAACCCCAGCCAATCTTGAACATTTTTGGATGCCGTTTTCAGGTTTTGTTTACTTACATTGTTTTACTCAATGTGGTGGGAGAAAAATACAGATTGAATACATTATCTTCCAGGAAGTCATAACATTTATTATAAAAGTCATCTTTATTGAAATTCAGTGATCTCACTCATTCTTTTGGGCATCATTTACCTTTTCATG
>NW_007161658.1:0-919 GCF_000164805.1 Carlito syrichta
GATTTGCCAATCGAGCCCTCCCCAGGGGAGAACCAGGTGCACAAGCGTGTTTCCACTAGGACACCCACTCCACCTCCTGCCTTGTTCTCCAGGGTGGACCCGCTACCTACTCCCAGGGACGCCTCGCAGAAAGAGAGGGGGTGACTCTCAAACCTTTGGGGGGGCTGTGATGGCCAGGTGATTCATGCATGTTTCCTTGACATTCAGGGAGACTGAGACAGAAAGATGGCCAGATCCTGTGAGTTCCAGATGAGGCTGGTCACCATAGGAAGCCCCCCCAAGCAAAAGTCAGAAAACCTTGGGAGAGGGCAGGCCTCAGCAGGAGGATTGCCTCCAGCCCAGAGTTCAAGACCAGGCAGAAAGACCAGGATGTTGACGAAATGGAAAGCCTGGGATTGCAGCAGTTTGGGAGGTCCAGGCTGAGAGGATGACCCTAGTTGTGCATTTCGAGAGAAGCCTGGTCAACCTAGTGAGGAAGGAAAGTAAATAAATAAATACATACATACATACATACGTATATACATACATACATACATACATACATACATACATAAATGAATAAAGAAAGAAATCCATTCTCCTGCAAAGCTTCTGCCAAGAGTCCCTTAAACCCCACCCCCCATGTGAGGATAACCCAAGCTTGGCACTTTCCAGCACCAAACCCCCAATGGCTGCCCCACTTTGTTGCAGGAGTTTCTGAGGCTCCCTGGCTGGTTATCTGCCAACTTTGGTCTCCAAATGGAGAAATGTGCTGAAGGCAGGCTGACCTTCCATCTCTACAACCAGGACCTTCGGCCAAGAAAGGCCAGGGACACATCCCTCACCTGGGGACATTTCTTCACCCCCAATTCCAGTTTTCTGGCTCTAAATCCAGTTGCCCTGTGAACCCACCATGGGCATTTGAGAATCTGTGTACTAT
>NW_007161659.1:0-936 GCF_000164805.1 Carlito syrichta
AGACCAACTCCCAGACACATAATAATTCGCCTAAACAAAGTAACTATGAAAGGAAAAGTCCTAAAGGCAGCAAGAGAAAAAGGCCAGATTACCTACCAGGGAAAATCAATTAGAATAGCAGCAGATTTATCAACAGAAACCCTTCAGGCCAGGAGAGCCTGGAGCCCTATCTTCAAAGTTCTAAAAGAGAAACAATTTCAACCAAGAATAACCTACCCAGCCAAACTAAGCTTCATAAATGAGGGAGAATTGAAATCTTTTCCAGACATCCAATCCCTACGAACCTACGCCGCCACCAGACCACCTCTACAAGAAACACTTAAGAAAGTACTGAACACAGAAGAAAAAGAAAAAAGAACAACAGCATTCTTCACAAGAGTACAGGCAAAAGATTAAAAACACACATGAACCAACTCCAAAACCCAAAGAAAGACAACAAATAAACAGGAACAACTCTGTAAGAACCTTATGACAGGGATCAACTCTTGCATTTCAATTATTAGCCTAAATGTGAACGGACTAAATGCACCACTGAAAAGACATAGATTGGCAAAATGGATAAAATATCATCAGGCAACAATCTATTGCCTTCAAGAGACTCACCTCACTAGAAAGGACATCCACAGACTCAAAGTAAGAGGATGGGAAACAAACTTCCAGGCGAACGGAATACAAAAGAAAGGAGGAGTAGCCATCTTAATTTCAGACAAAATACCCTTCAAACTATTAAAAATCAAAAAAGATACAGAAGGCCACTACATAATGATAAAAGGCTCAATCCATCAACAAGATATATCTATTCTAAATATATATGCACCCAACATAGGTGCGCCAACTTTCATAAAGCAGCTTCTTGGAAAACTAAAGAAAGATATTGGCCCTAACACTATCATAACTGGGGACTTCAATACCCCACTCACAACCCTAGACAGATCA
>NW_007161660.1:0-795 GCF_000164805.1 Carlito syrichta
CTAGGCCACAAGGATCACAAATAGATAAGAAATCATGGCGACACTAAAGGAACAAAGTAAAGCACCAGTAATCAATTGTAAAGAAATGGATATCTATGAATTGCCTGAGAAAGAATTCAAAATAATTGTCTGAAGCAACACTGAATTATAAGAGAACACAGACAACTAAACAAAATCAGGAAAACAATATATGAACAAAAGAAGTTTAACAAAGAGAGAAAACCCCCAAAAAAGAGCCAAACAGAAATTCTGGTGCTGAAGCACAATGAATGAACTGAAAAATTCTATAGGGAGCTTCAACCAGACTTGATCAATCAGAAGAAAAAAATCAGTGAGGTCATTTGAAAAGACAGGTCAGAGGAACAAAAAGAAAAAAGAACAAAAAAGATGAGGAAAGCCTATGGGACTTATGAGAAACCATCAAATGAAATAAAATGTGCATTATGGGAACTCAGGGGAGGCAAAAGCAGAGGAGAAAGTGACAGAAAACATTTAAAGAAAAAAATGACAGAAAATTCCCCAAAACTGAAGAGGAAATAAACATCAAGATCCATGAAGCCCTGTGATTTCCCAACTGACAGTGTCGCAGCTCTTTTAGAATCTGTATAGCAGGTTTTTCATCATTGCAAGGGAAAAAAAAAATTCTCAACTGATTACACATAAATAGATCTTCACTGAGACACAATAAAACCAAATCTCAAAAGTCAAAGATGTAGAGAACTTTGAAAGCAGCAGAGAAAAGCACTTGCTACATACAAGGAACCTCTATAGACTATCACTAAATTTCCCAGTAGA
>NW_007161661.1:0-828 GCF_000164805.1 Carlito syrichta
TGATTTCCCAACCGACAGTGTCGCAGCTCTTTTAGAATCTGTCTAGCAGGTTTTTCATCATTGCAAGGGAAAAAAAGAATTCTCAACTGATTACACATAAATAGATCTTCACTGAGACACAATAAAACCAAATCTCAAAAGTCAAAGATGTAGAGAACTTTGAAAGCAGCAAGAGAAAAGCAACTTGCTACATACAAGGAACCTCTATAAGACTATCACTAAATTTCCCAGTAGAATGTTTCCAGGCCAGGAGACAGTGGGGTGATATATTCAAAGTCCAGAAAGAAAGAAAAAAAATCTGCTAACCAAGAACACTAGACCCACAGAATCTGTCCTTCATAAATGAAGAAGAGAGAAAGATCTTCCCAGATAAAAACTGAAAAAGTTAATCACCTTATAACATTTACAATTGTTATATTTGCTTGATGTATTGACCCTTTTATCACTATGTAATGCTGTATAAGAATTGTGAAAAGTAGTTCTTCAAGTTGAAATAAAAGGGCATTAATGCCAACACATACAAAATATAACAATGTAAATGTAAGAATATAATCAAATTCAGAATACCCTCATACTGTAATGGTGGTATATAAATTACTTTTAACTTTAGTAAAAATACTTTCAACCCTTAACTGTGCCCCACAATTTTAAAATAAAAAATATTGATTTAAAAAAACAAACAACAATAAAAAATAAAAATAAAACAAAAAGTATTTAGTATACTTTCATAAAGTATTTAGCAAAATACTTTAGTAAAACATACCTACAAAAAGTCATCATACAACAAAAGAAGGCAGAAAAAGAGGAAGAAAGTTACAAAGGAAATAC
>NW_007161662.1:0-875 GCF_000164805.1 Carlito syrichta
AGTTTCTGGAGTACGAGGTAACACTGAGGTCATGGCTTATAAACAGAAAGTCTGAGAGAATTTCTAGTGTTCTGTCTCTGGAATCAGTGGTTCCAAGTATCGAAATGAATTTGTAGTGCCAGATTCTCGTTCACAACTATCAAGAGTACCAGAGTGTTGCTGTAGTCCAGGAATTATTGATTCATAATATCCACATAAAAAATAGATCTAAAATATGAGGGGTGCTCGAAGCCCTAATCTTGTTTAGCCCTTTGCAAGATGCGCTGTAGATTTTCCATATTAAGGGCCCATGTAGCCCAGATTCCTTATTCATCATTCGAAAGAGTCATGAAATTTCTTTATATGAGGACTCCCATTACTCAGATTCCTGCTTCATTCTCAGCAAGGCACCGAGATATTTCGTGGTGATGTAGAATTCATTTTGTATGGATATCAATTGAAAGACCCCGAAAAGTTTACTGGACAATTGGAATCCAAGATTCCTGGTTTTCTTGTACAAGAAACCAAAACAATATGGGGACCTAAAAGTCCAGATTCCTGATTAAACCTCATTAAGAGGCCCTGTAGAATTCGGCGAATGAGAACTCAAGAACCAGGATTCCCTTTTCGTTCTCAACAAGATGCCTTGAATTTCCCTGTCCATGTGTACTCCAAAACTCTGTATACAAAGAGACAAATGCCCACAAGTTTCCTAGGTTCAGAAAATCCGTGATTCCTGGTTACCTTTCAAAATACTTACTAAACATTTGGCAAAGGCAAAACCCTCAGCCCCTCTCAAAATAAAAGGACAAATGGAAGTTTGAGAATTACAAAGTTCATCTTGAGACCAAGAGTTACATCCAAATAAGGCGAGATGATCCCTTTTGTGCTGGAGT
>NW_007161663.1:0-981 GCF_000164805.1 Carlito syrichta
AAGAGGGGCATAATATATAGTGTTCTCCTATAATTTTATGTGTGGTATTATTATACAGAGCAGATTAGGGACTATTGATTGTTTGCTATAAACTACATGGAGTTTTGTAGTAAGTATACAGAATTTTAACAGGGAAAGAAGAAAACACTGATTTCATCTTGAAAGGAAAATTATTGAAACAGAAAAACATAGTTATGCTTACTATGACATGGAGAAACAAGAGAGTTTATATATTAATTTATAATGTAAGAGTATATGAATTAGCATAAAACCTCAAACTACAAACTTTCTTTTATAATGTCTAATATTCAATCAGAAATTACCAGACAGATATTTTCTACTGGTTAGGATATGTATTCCTACAGTAGCAATGAGGTACAGCTGAATAAGCTACAAAATCATTAAAAATAAAAATACATAGATAACTAGAAGAAAGGATGCAAAGAAGGTAACATAAACTAAAATGAGGAGTCTTTTCATATTTCTCCTTTCATCAGAAGTGATCTCTCTACAACAATTGTAAAGAAAAATCAAGCAAATTTTAAAATACTTTTGATAGCTACATGTGAGCTGGCATAGGGATTTAAATTTTAAGGAGTCTAGTCATGAAATGAATCTATATATACCCTTCAACTCTCACCAATGGACCTTTAGGTAGGTACAGCATAGGATAACCAACAGGAATTCCTTGGAGGCATTTCCAGCATTCAGATGAAGGAAGGCAGTGGTTGCTAAAGGCTCAAAGTCAGGAACTTAAGTCTCCATCAACATATGAAGAGCTCAGAGAAATACCCCACAGGGTCTTTAAGCCTTCAGTTTGAGCCACAAGTACCATATTAAGTGCTAGAGATAAGACAGCAAAATGGATTGAAGGTTCCCTAGGTGTAGAAAGCAAGAAACAGAACAGCAGCACAAACAGAATATAACAGAAATCTAAAAAAGTAGCATCAGCTACAATGCAGAAATAAATTTTTGGTGACT
>NW_007161664.1:0-1066 GCF_000164805.1 Carlito syrichta
CCACAGCAGATTGACTGTTGATTTTTAGGACTGAGGACTGCTATAACCCCAATTCTTTTTCTTCCTTGGCAAGATGCCATGTATTTTACTGTATATTAGGACTCTTATTACATAGATTCTGCTTCGAAACTGTGATTCTTTTTTAGCCCTTTCCAAGATGCCCTGTAGAAGTTTGCTATTGAGGACACGTGTAACCCAGATTCCATATTCTTTCTTACTAAAAGGTCATGTAGTTGGCTGTAGATAAGGACTCCAGTTCCCCAGATTCATGGGCGAAATCATCCTGATTTGTATTTAGCCCATAGCAAGACGACTTGAAGTTTTTTTGGGATTGAGGACACTAGTAACCCAGATTCCTCATTCTTACTTAGCAATAGGCAGTGAAGTTTCCTGTATGGGAGGACTCCCATTACCCACCCAGATTCCTCCTTCAAAAACCTGATTCGTGGTTACCTCTTTGAAAGATGACCTGTATTGAGGACTCTTGTAAACAAGGTTCCTTATACTTCCTTAGCAATATGACGTGTAGTTTCCTGAATTCGACGACTCCCTTTACCCAGCTTCCTGCTTTACTTAGCAGGATGCCGAGACTGTTCCTGGTGACTGGGAATTCCAGTTGTTGGGATATCAAGAGAAAGACGCACATAATGTTCTTTGGCACCTGGAATCCAAGATTCATGTTTCCCCTTCACAAGACCTCCCCAAAATGTGGAATCTTAAAAACCCAACATCCCAATTCCGACCTGCCCATCCACAAGAATTTCTGTAGTTTGAGGTTACCTGAATTGAGGAATTTTATACCAATATGCCATTTGATTCTGGGGAACATGATTATGGTCGTAGGTGTTCCTAGGACACAAAAGGATTTGTAGTGCCAGATCTTTGATTCCAACTAACAAGAGTACCAGAAAGTTCCAGAGGATCTGTAATGACAGATTTAGATTATCCACGGAGCAACTAGCTCTGAATCATGTATGGACAAATAATCTCAGATTGTTGATAAATCCTTATAAAGAGGCCCTGTAGATTCTGGTTAATGAGAACTCCTAGAACCGGATTTCCTTTT
>NW_007161665.1:0-710 GCF_000164805.1 Carlito syrichta
AAGATGGCCTGTATTGAGGACTCTTGTAAACAAGGTTCCTTATACTTCTTTAGCAATATGACGTGTAGTTTCCTGAATTCGACGACTCCCTTTACCCAGCTTCCTGCTTTACTTAGCAGGATGCCGAGACTGTCCCTGGTGACTGGGAATTCCAGTTGTTGGGATATCAAGAGAAAGACGCACATAATGTTCTTTGGGACCTGGAATCCAAGATTCATGGTTCCCCTTCAGAAGACCTCCCCAAAATGTGGAATCTTAAAAACCCAACATCCCAATTCCGACCTGCCCATCCACAAGAATTTCTGTAGTTTGAGGTTACCTGAATTGAGGAATTTTATACCAATATGCCATTTGATTCTGGGGAACATGATTATGGTCGTAGGTGTTCCTAGGACACAAAAGGATTTGTAGTGCCAGATCTTTGATTCCAACTAACAAGAGTACCAGAAAGTTCCAGAGGATCTGTAATGACAGATTTAGATTATCCACGGAGCAACTAGCTCTGAATCATGTATGGACAAATAATCTCAGATTGTTGATAAATCCTTATAAAGAGGCCCTGTAGATTCTGGTTAATGAGAACTCCTAGAACCGGATTTCCTTTTCATTCTCAGCAAGATGCCTGATTCCTTGTCGATGTGGATTCCAAACTCTGTATACAAAAAGACAGATGCCCAGAAGTTTCCTAGGTACGTGGAATCCATGAATCG
>NW_007161666.1:0-952 GCF_000164805.1 Carlito syrichta
GCCAGTCAGCCAGCCAGCCCTGTGTATCTGGTATCACATCTCATGGGGACAAGGGGCGGCAGCAACCTCCTCCCCTCCTCCCTGCCCTCTTGCTTCTCCCAAGTCAGACGTGAGCAGGCATGGCACTACAAGGAAAAGAATGAATCTGCACTTCCTACCGGCCCATCACCCCACCAAAGCCGTAATCCGAGATGTGCTCTGTGGGGGACTGGAGGTCATTTTTGGAGGAGGCCTTGTCATCCAGCAGCGGCCCACTGCTGGCCTCGCTGTCAGCCTTCTGGCTCAGACTGTCAGAGAAGGCATCGTCCCTGGAGAGAAGACAGATGTGAATTGGAGGGTGCCTCCCATCGGGGAACCCAAGATGTGCAGGACTCTTGATACCCAACCGAGGGGCTGAAGCGACCCTGTCCACTCTGGGGCTCATTTGCACCCACAGCTCAGGAAGAGCACCCACCTGCCCACTTGGCACCTTTCCACCATGCATGCCCCCCGTGTCACTCCTGGAGTCAGTTTCTGCAGCAGGAGACCCTCTCTGTCCCACCGTCCCACATCTACCTCCTCCTTTTCCTTTCTCTAGCTTGTTCTCTCCCAGGCTGCTCCAGGCTAGAACAAGCCAACTATAACACAGGTGAAATAAATTGGAGGCTGTGTTGGAGGAATGGAAGATGGAGTCTACAGGCTGAGCACTGAGTCTCTGTGTGCCTCCATGAGAAACGGTTTGGGGCCCAGCAAGGAAGAAGGCACCTCCATCCCTCACTTCCCACCGAGGGCTTGCGACAATGGTGAGGTGGCTCACAAGCCTGTTGGGGTGCCCCTCCTGTGACTTGTCCCTGCCCTCAGAGGCCTGAGGACGCCAGGAGGCTGCCAAGGGCCCTCCACTGTAGCATTCCTCTCACGGCTTGCTTGTCCCTGGCCTTGTCTCCGGGTTTAGACCTTCCTCTCTCCCAATGGA
>NW_007161667.1:0-1013 GCF_000164805.1 Carlito syrichta
CCTCGCTGTCAGCCTTCTGGCTCAGACTGTCAGAGAAGGCATCGTCCCTGGAGAGAAGACAGATGTGAATTGGAGGGTGCCTCCCATCGGGGAACCCAAGATGTGCAGGACTCTTGATACCCAACCGAGGGGCTGAAGCGACCCTGTCCATTCTGGGGCTCATTTGCACCCACAGCTCAGGAAGAGCACCCACCTGCCCACTTGGCACCTTTCCACCATGCATGCCCCCCGTGTCACTCCTGGAGTCAGTTTCTGCAGCAGGAGACCCTCTCTGTCCCACCGTCCCACATCTACCTCCTCCTTTTCCTTTCTCTAGCTTGTTCTCTCCCAGGCTGCTCCAGGCTAGAACAAGCCAACTATAACACAGGTGAAATAAATTGGAGGCTGTGTTGGAGGAATGGAAGATGGAGTCTACAGGCTGAGCACTGAGTCTCTGTGTGCCTCCATGAGAAACGGTTTGGGGCCCAGCAAGGAAGAAGGCACCTCCATCCCTCACTTCCCACCGAGGGCTTGGGACAATGGTGAGGTGGCTCACAAGCCTGTTGGGGTGCCCCTCCTGTGACTTGTCCCTGCCCTCAGAGGCCTGAGGACGCCAGGAGGCTGCCAAGGGCCCTCCACTGTAGCATTCCTCTCACGGCTTGCTTGTCCCTGGCCTTGTCTCCGATTTAGACCTTCCCCTCTCCCAACGGAATGAAGGCTTTTGGTCTCCTTCCCTTGAAGCCTAGCTTGGTGGCTGCATCTGTGATAAGTCAGCGCCACTGAGCCTGGCTAGTGCTCTTAGGAAATGTGTGTATAGGACTCTTCCGTGGCTTTCAAATGAATGGAAAGTGCAAACTTTCTGGGTAGGGCAAGGCATTTGGGGTGCAGTATTCTATTAACTGGAAATGAGGGCAGGCCACTTCTGGACTATAGAATGGTGGGCAGTTAAGGACGTGGCAGGGACGGTCCAGGAAGGAAAGCCACACGGCAAGATTCACTGGACACTGAGAGCCATGGTGGGTGATGAATCCCCT
>NW_007161668.1:0-782 GCF_000164805.1 Carlito syrichta
AGTCCGTATAGGGGTATTTTTACTATAAAGGCCATTATGCAGGCTAACCAGAGGATGTTATTTGACCAAGAGTTGGGAAGGCTCGGTATAATAAGAGTATTGATTATTATATTTAGTGTTCCTAGAAGATTTTGGATGTAAATAAGAGCGATGAGTAAGGGGAGGGATCCAATTAGTGTGTAAAATAAGAAATAAAGGCCGGCGTTTAGTCATTCTGTTTGGTTTCCTCATCGTGTAATAATGATTAGTGTGAGAGTTAGAGTCGCTTCGAATAGGATATAGAAGAAAATTAGTTCTGTGGCTGTGAAAGTCATGATTAGAAAAGTTTGGAGTGTGATTAGCATGGAGATATATAGTTTTTTTCGTGTGAGTGGTTCTTTTGATAAATGGTTTTGGCTGGCTATAATTATCAAGGGAAGTAACCAGGTGGTCAAGATTAGTAGTGGTGTTGATAAAGAGTCAGTAGAGAAGGTGGTTGAGAAGTTTGTACTAATATCGTGAAAATAGTTTAATAGAGAGAGTGTGGTGAAGCTAATTACCAGACTATGGGCTGTAGTATTAATTCAAATGGTATGTTTTTTAGAATACCATGTTATTTTCTTCAAGACTAGAAAACCATGTTATTTTCTTCAAGACTAGAAAACCTCAATTAACTAGAACTCGTTCCACACAGGAATATCCAGCAAGAATCAACCATTTCATGTAGTCAAATGGACACAAATGTGTTATCAGACATACACCATTTTGATTAACCAATTCTCCTCCACACGACTATCCCCTTC
>NW_007161669.1:0-823 GCF_000164805.1 Carlito syrichta
GCAAGTTTAGAGTTTAGAATAGTTCAGAGATTAAGCTCTAGGACTTTGAAGTCAGATTGTTTGAGTTATCATTCCATCAACCTTGGGGACAATATTTAACGTATTTGAGCATGAATTTCCTCATTTGGAAAATGGACATTATAGCAGTTTCCTTATACAGCTGCTGTGGGAATTGGATAAGAAAATTCACATAACGAATTCAACATACATGATTATTATGGTGCAAGACAATGTTGTTTATTATAAATTAAGCATGAGCCACATGTAATTTCAAACATTCTGGCAGTCACATTTTAAACAGTAAAAATAAACAGGTAGAATTAGTTTTAATAATATATCTCATTTAATCCAATTATCAAAAATATTATTTCAATATAATATAAAATCAAAATGCAATCAATATTTTAAAAAATCAATGAGCAATTTTTCTAGCATTAAGTCTTTTTAAAACAAAATTTTTGTGGTATAATTGATATACCAAAAACTGCACATGTTTAATGTGTACAATTTGATGAGTTTGGACATAAACACACACCCATAATATTATCACCGCAATCAAGGTAATAAACATATCCATCATCTCTAAAAGTTTTCTTGTGTCCCTTTTGTATGCATGGTAAGAACACTTAAGATATGCATACGTAACATTATTTTTAATTTTTTTAATTTTTATTTTATTTAATTTTAAAGATGTGGGGGACAATTCAAGATTAGGTATACAAGTGGTCACCATACAGGTAAAGTTTGGGCCTCCCTTTGGTCCCCATAACAATACGTAAGTAATAACTGTGTTGTTAACTATAGGCACAATGTTGGACAGCAG
>NW_007161670.1:0-513 GCF_000164805.1 Carlito syrichta
AAACCCCATGTTTCCTGGCTCTAAAGCCAGTCGCCCTGTGAACATACCATGCACACTTGAGAATCTGTGTACGATTCTGATGTTTTTAGAGACAGGGTCTGGCTCTGTGGCCCAGGATGAGCCCGGAGACAAGACCTTCATTCACCGCCAGGCTAGAATTTGCAGGCTCCTGTGATCCTCCTACCTCAGCCTCTAGAGTGGTCATGATGACAGGACCCTAGACCCAGACTCCTTGTTTAGATGGATGCAGAGATGGGGTAGCCCTGTGTGGCACTGGCTGGCCTGGAGCTTCTGGGATACAGCCATCCTCCCACCTCAAACTTCCAGAGTGCTGGGATTCCAGGCATGGGCTGCCATGCCAGGCCTTCTGTTTCGTTTTTGATGAAGGATCGAGGCCTGGCTTGGGGGTTCAGCCTCGTCATCCCAGTGCTTTGGGAGGCCAGGCCAGTGGCCAGCATGAACCACTGGCCGAGAACTGCCCAGGCAACTCGGTGAGACCACATCTCTACCCTG
>NW_007161671.1:0-769 GCF_000164805.1 Carlito syrichta
AAAGTGATATGTCAAGTCTGAATGTACATTGGTGAGATGAGAACTAAGCAGCCACTGCACTCCAGTCTGGGCGACAGAGTGAGACTCCAACTCAAAAAAAAAAAAAAAAAAAAGGAGTTGTTCTTTCCCTTGCTTTCCTAGGATGGTATGCTCTTAACAACATAGAACAGTGCAAAGCCAACATATTAGGGCCCAAATTCAGTCACCCACAGGCCACCCCAGATAGAAGCCCGAGATTCTTTTGCCAGATGCCAAATGTCTCAACTGTCATATGCATATAGTACATGAGAAAGAAATTTCCTATTTTGCTGAATAATTATCTATGAAAACAGTTAAGGCATACATGTAATACAAATTCAAAACATTTAAAAGAACACCAAGTAAAAGATTCTTTTCTATGCTGCACCAAAATAGAGTCGACTCCTTTACTGGAAGTATACTAATATGAAGTGTATTATTTTTATTTAAAAAAAATTTTTCTTATCATTAACTCAGATTTGTCTTCAGTCACATTGAAGTAATTGGAATTAAAGTCATCATAGACTTCTCATCTAGGAGTAACACTTGCTATGGGGTGTTGAGTTTGTGTGATAACCTCCAGCAGAAGGCCTCCAGGCACTTCACTTCCACTGACATTTAATGAGCACCTACTGTATCCTAGGCTCTGTGACAAAGTAGCCAACTCAGGTTGTCAATCAAGACAAACAGCTGTCAACTCAGTTTTGAAAAATTAATTGACAGTCAAGATTCCAGCTGGAGGCTAGACAGG
>NW_007161672.1:0-554 GCF_000164805.1 Carlito syrichta
CACTCCAGAGGCAGAAGAGGGAAGATCACTGCAGATGGTGATTTTGAGGCTGGCAGTGAATAATGGTAGTGTCCCTGAACCCCAGACTGGGCCACAGAGCCAGACCCTGTCTCCAAAACATCAGAATCGTACATAGATCCTCAACTGTGCATGGTGTGTTAAGTTGGCAACTGGCTTTTTAGGCAGGAAAAATGGGACTGGGGGAAGAAATGAACTTGGGTGAGGCATGTGTCCCTGGCCTTGCTTGGCAGAACGTCCTCACTGCGGAGTCAGCTTGTCAGCTTACCTGGGGCACTTTTCTCACCTCGGAGAGGAGAGCCGGCCTGAATATGGCCGGGAAGCATTGGAAGCAACCACACCAATGCGGGGGCAGCCATTAAGGGTTTTCCCTGGGAGGTGCTGAGCTTGGAGGACACTCATAAGTGAGGGAGGCATGAGGGGAAGAACTGAGGGCAGAAGATTTACAGGAAGATGGATTTCTTTCTTTCTTTCTTTCTTTCTTTCTTTCTTTCTTTCTTTCTTTCTTTCTTTCTTTCTTTCTTTCTTTCTTTCTT
>NW_007161673.1:0-4881 GCF_000164805.1 Carlito syrichta
CAGGGAAATTTCTGAGTCACATGGCAGGTCAATATCTTGTCCCTTTACAAACCACCACACTGTTTTCCAAAGATGTTGCCCTACTTTTCAGTCCAGATGCAGTTTAGAAGCATTTATTTCTTTCCAAAACTTCACCTGCATCTGTTATTGTTTTTTTTATTAATTATGACCAATCTTATAGGGGGTATGTGGTAATTCAAAGTGGTTTCATTTGAATTTCTGTGATAGTGAGTGAGTCTGAGCATTTTTTATGTGTCAGCTGGTTGCCCGTATCTCTTCTTATGAAAAGTGTCCAATCACGTATTTTGCACACTTTTCAAAGGAATGTTTGTCTGATTTTTCTGAGTGTTTGAGTTTCTTGTAGATCCTAGATGTTATGCCTCTTTACAGATATATAGGTGGAGAATCGTTTTTACCATTCTGTTGACTGTACCATGCTCTTCTGATGGTTACTTTTGTTTTGCAGTAGTATATAAATTTTATGAGATCCCACTTGTCTAACTTACTTCTTAAGGCATGGGTATTTAGGGCTTTGAAGAGGAATCAATTTGCGGTTCCAGTTTCCCTAATGGTGTCTCCTGCGTTTTCTAAGATCATTATTATTTGGTGTTTAACGTTAAGATCTTTGATCAATTTAGAGCTAATGTGTATGGTGATAGATAGAGTCCTGTTTCAATCTTGTGCATGTTTTCAGCCTTTTCCCAGCACCATTTTCTGAATATGTTCTTCATTACCCAATGGGTCTTGAAAGTTTTTCAAAGATGAATTGGTTGAAAGTTTGAGGATTTCATTCTCTGTCCTGATCCATTGGCCTATGGACCTATTCTTGTACCAATATCAGGTTGTGTTGATTACTGTAAACATATAGTAAAGTTTGAAGTCTGGAAGTGTACAGGCTCCTGCTTTTTTCTTTTGATAAGATTCTTTGGCTATTCAGGTTTGTTTATGATTTCGTATGAATACTTTATTGTAATTTCCAGGTCTGAGAAGAATGATGCTAACTTAATTGTTATTTCATTGAATCTGTAGACTGACCCAAAGGCTAATTTTTACAGTTTAAGATATAAGTGAAGTCATGGAATCAAGCATATGAAATTGTCATTCATGACTTCAGCCTCAGAACTTTGACATCATAATGGGAGGGACCTTGAGACTGAACAATTCTTAGGCTTCCAGTACTTGTGTACAGTGCTCTGCCAAATGCGGTGGACATGGTAGAATTCATTCCCAATAAGTGAAGATAACCATGCGTTCACATGGTTAATACATCCAAAGATGTCTCCAGGGATAGGTGGCCATTCAAGAATCCTATAAACGAGGCAGTCTTTTTTTTTTTAAAGCAGTTTTTATTGAGAGGACTGAAAAACTCCCAAACTGGGAAGGGACCTGAGGAGCTTGCCCACGATGTAGTCTTTTATTATTATGGTCACGGAGTCCTGTTGAGGGTTGGTTATAACACAACCAAACAATATTTTAGCACTTTCCTTAGTATAGAAACTTTTGGATGTTTTTAGTATTGTGTAATAGTCATTGAGCAGTTTTTCCACAGGATTTGAACATTGCTTTTCCTAATATCATAATCAATTTTCAAGAATTTCCAATTATCTAAATTTTTATACTAATGCAGAGCCCAAACACTTACTACATTGTAAATGCTTGGTGATTAAAAGTATCAGAATAGGGGGACGCGGCAAGATGGCGACAGGGCAACCCAGCGTCTGAAGCCCTCTGCAAGGGAGATCTGCAGTGGGTCTCTGACTCTTGCTCCGGGGGGCTGGGGACCCCAGCATTGCAGCCTGCTCTGCAGACAGAGCTCGGCCACTGCCATCGGAATGACTGGACAGTTTTGACTGCATTCCAAACAGTATCGCGGCCACCGCCGCTGCTGCCACCCCTCCCCCCACCACCACTGCCACTGCCGTCGCCAGCGCCACTGCCACCGTGGCCTCTGGGAGGGGTAGCATATCACACCACGTGGCCCGAGGAGATCCACAATGAACCGCTTCAGGGAAGATCTGCTGGGATCACTCCCACCTATCCTGCGTCTGAGACTGTCCTGCCCGCCCGTCGTGGGGCTCCTGTTGCCTGCTCAGACGCAGGCAGCCATCTTGTTCCTGTCTGGCCCCACCTACTCTGGGGCGAGCAGATGAGATAGGACCACCTGCTGGCGATTCAAGGTAACAACACCGAAATGGGAGAAACAAGCTTGATAAAGACATAGACCAAACTGCTGAAGGAAGGTTAATCTGAACTGTCCTTCACAGCAGATCAGGGGCAATTGACTCCAACTGCAAACTAATTTACCAGCTTGAAATGAAAACTAGAAGTCAGACCTGAAAGGACATTGGACTTAAATGAAAGTTCTCAGAGTGTGCTTCATTGATACTATCAGTCTAATGACTTAATTCTATTCCTACTGTGTTGTTCCCTTTTTTCTTTTTTCCTTTTCCTTTTCTTCTCTTTTCTTCTCTCTGTAAACCATATCTTTGTATAGAGGAACAGCACACTAACAAGGTGGTTGGATTGCTTGTATATTAGCATCACTATATGTTTTATTTTTGTTTGTATGAGAGTTGGTTCGACTGTAGCTGTGGTGTATTGTTTTTATCTGTTTCAGTATACGCCTCTGTCTATTTGTTGGAACACTCGTTTGTTTCCCCCCTTACTCCTCTATCTCTCCACTCCCTTCTTCAACCCACTATCTGCTCCATTCTCTCCCCTCTGCTAACCACATTTTATTTCAGGGAGTAAACCTACAGCCCCACTGCACGGACAGATTCCAGGACAGTGGGAAGTGGGTTCCACATTATCCACCCGCCTATCAGCGAATACCAGGACCTGCAGACAGATTTTGAATCACAGCTCTCCCCTTAAATACATCTCAAATCTGCAAAAAGGACCACCTCCAACCTACAGTGCAGCTTCAGAATTGAACAAAGTAAGAGGACATACATAAAGAATAGGAGATTGAACAAACAGAAGTAAAACAAATCCCTTTAACCCTGAATAACAGAATCAAAGAAGACGGTGATGTGGAGGGAAGGAAGAAGTAGAGGGGGGGAACAACCATACAAATGAAGAAAAACCAAAAGAAGAATATAGGTTCTACACAGACCCCTGGGAAATCAGACACTGAGAAAACAGATTCTGGAACACACACAATGAAGAGTCCCCAGAATGACTGGTTACGTGCAACAAACTCAGACATCAAGACATTAATGGAGAGAATTTAAAAAATTGAGGAGAGACAAGAAGAAAATAGGAAGGAGCTGTTGTCAGAAATGACAGCAATAAAGAATACTGTGATGGAACTGAACAACAGACTAATAACCATGGAAAGCAGAATCAGCCAAGCCGAAGAAAGAATCTCAGACCTCGAAGACCAAAACACAGAACTAACCCAAACTGTCAAAAGCATAGAAAAGAAGCTCAAAAAGACAGAACAAAACCTGCAAGAGATGAATGATCACTTCAACAGACCAAACCTAAGAATAATTGGGCTTCCTGAGGCAGAAAGAGAAATAGAAGCCACGCTGGAACAAACATTTCATGAAATCATTCAAGAAAACTTCCCTCATCTCATCAAGGATGAAGAAATTCAAACACAAGAGATTCAGAGAACCCCTGCAAGACAACAAACGAGAAGACCAACTCCTAGACACATAATAATTTGCCTAAACAAAGTAGCTATGAAAGGAAAAATCCTAAAGGCAGCAAGAGAAAAAGGCCAGACTACCTACCAGGGAAAATCAATTAGAATAGCAGCAGATTTATCCACAGAAACCCTTCAGGCCAGAAGAGCCTGGAGCCCTATCTTCAAAGTTCTAAAAGAGAAACAATTTCAACCAAGAATAACCTACCCAGCCAAAGTAAGCTTCATTAGTGAGGGAGAATTGAAATCTTTTCCAGACATCCAATCCCTAAGAACCTACGCTACCACCAGACCACCTCTACAAGAAACACTTAAGAAAGTTCTGAACACAGAAGAAAAATAAAAAAGAACAACAGCATTCTTCACAAGAGTACAGGCAAAAGATTAAAAACACACATGAACCAACTCCAAAAATCAAAGAAAGACAACAAATAAACAGGATCAACTCTGTAAGAACCTTATGACAGGGATCAACTCTTGCATTTCAATTATTAGCCTAAATGTGAATGGACTAGATGCACCACTGAAAAGACATAGAATGGCAAAATGGATAAAATATCATCAGTCAACAATCTATTGCCTTCAAGAGACTCACCTCACTAGAAAGGGCACCCATAGACTCAAAGTAAGAGGATGGGAAACAAACTTTCAGGCTAACGGAATACAAAAGAAAGGAGAAGTAGTGATCTTAATTTCAGACAAAATACCCTTCAAGCTATTAAAAATCAAAAAAGATACAGAAGGCCACTATATAATGATAAAAAGCTCAATCCATCAACAAGAAATATCTATCCTAAACATATATGCACCCAACATAGTTGCGCCAACTTTCATAAAGCAACTTCTTGGAAAACTAAAGAAAGATATTGACTCTACCTCTATCATAACTGGGGACTTTAATACCCCACTCACAAACCTAGACAGATCATCAGGACAAAAAATCACCAAGGAGATCCGGAACCTCAATGTGACTTTGGACCAAATGGACTTAATTGATACCTACAGAACACTCCATCCAAAGACCACAGAATACACATTCTACTCATCACCACATGGAACATATTCTAAGATCAACCGCATACTCGGCCATAAATCAAGCATAAGCAAATTTAAAAGGACCGAAATTCTACCAACACCTTCTCGGACCACAGTGGAATAAAATAAACATTGACACCAACAAAGTTCCCCCAAACCCACAAGACATGGCACTAAACAGCATGATGCTAACA
>NW_007161674.1:0-748 GCF_000164805.1 Carlito syrichta
CTCCATCAACAAGAAATATCTATCCTAAACATATATGCACCCAACATAGTTGCGCCAACTTTCATAAAGCAACTTCTTGGAAAACTAAAGAAAGATATTGACTCTACCTCTATCATAACTGGGGACTTTAATACCCCACTCACAAACCTAGACAGATCATCAGGACAAAAAATCACCAAGGAGATCCGGAACCTCAATGTGACTTTGGACCAAATGGACTTAATTGATACCTACAGAACACTCCATCCAAAGACCACAGAATACACATTCTACTCATCACCACATGGAACATATTCTAAGATCAACCGCATACTTGGCCATAAATCAAGCATAAGCAAATTTAAAAGGACCGAAGTTCTACCAAACACCTTCTCGGACCACAGTGGAGTAAAAATAAACACTGACACCAACAAAGTCCCCCCACAACCCACAAAGACATGGACACTAAACAGCATGATGCTAAACAACTCCTGGGTCAACGACGAAATCAAAACAGGGATCAAAAGATACCTGGAAACAATGAAAATGAAGAAACATCTTACCAGAATCTCTGGGATGCCCTGAAAGCTGTAGTAGGAGGGGGAATTTATATCCCTACAAACACACATGAAGAAAATGGAAAGGAACATAAATTCACAACCTAACAAGCCACCTAAAGAAGCTGGAAAAGCAAGACCACAAAAACCCTAATTTCAACAGAGAATCCAGATCACCAAATAAAGCCCAAATCCAGGACATAGACGACAAA
>NW_007161675.1:0-679 GCF_000164805.1 Carlito syrichta
AAAAGCAGACTGCAAGGAGTGACTGGTGGTCCTGGATCCCAGGACGAGAGGCATGCACCTGTCCCTAATCCTCCCTCTCACCCCCAATGCAGGCACCATGATCCCCTACCTGAGCAAAAAGAAACAGGCAGAGGTGAGAGAATCTGCTGGTGGTCACATGGCAGAGAGCCAGTCAAACCATGCAGCTGTGAAAACCTGCAGCAGGGGACTACAGGGCCCACAGTCTCAGCTGCTCCCCACCCTACCTTGCCAGTGTTCGAGAAGTCAAGCAACAAACATGCCAGCTGGCTCCATCAGTGAGTGAACCATGGACCCTAAAAAGTCACGCTTTTACCATATGTTGCTTTACAAAATTTCCTCTCTTTTCACACACAGACTCCATGATAAAAAGAACATACACACTATGAAAAATGTAGAAAAGACAGAAAAATGGGCTATTGGACCTTAACACTAAAAAATGTTAAACACTTGAACAAAATGTATTATGCAGTCAATAATATAACATCATAAATTAAGAGATAAAAATAAAAGGAAACTATATGGCAAGGAAACTCTATTGCTTAAGAAAGCTTCACCTGTTGAAAACACTCACCATGATTTTGACCAAGACGCTGTCATCACTGGCATCCAAAGTAACCACAGCCTTTGTCGGTCTCAATTTCACACAACGCACTCACGG
>NW_007161676.1:0-6788 GCF_000164805.1 Carlito syrichta
CTATATTGCAAGGAAACTCTATTGCTTAAGAAAGCTTCACCTGTTGAAAACACTCACCATGATTTTGACCAAGACGCTATCATCACTGGCATCCAAGGTAACCACAGCTTTGTCGGTCTCAATTTCACACAAGGCACTCACAGCTTCACCTGTAAAACAAGACTGGGTTGGTTCTGTTTTTAGACAATGAACATGAATATGTGCACACACATGTGCGTATAAACATAAGTAAATACCAGAAACTTCTGCAGCTATTTCTGGACTGTGGAAATACAAGTAATTCTCATTGCGTGTGTCTGTATTTGCGTGCATGTGTATGCTCTGCTGTATTTTCCAAAAGCTCTATATGGACATAAATTTTACTTGTTATATTAAAAAAGCTGTGACCAAGGTCACCGAGCAAACGTTAAAAATGAAATCACACTTTAGAGACAAGAGTATATTCACCTCTGAACAATCAATTCCAGACCCACATCCCCCTCTCACACTCTCTGGCCATTCTTCCATGAAGAGAAGTTTTACAGTTAACAGCATTTCTGGACCAACACCTCATGGCAAGTTCAGAACCCAGTTGGCACCACACAGCAAGAACAACAAAGCAGCCAGGCTCAGTGGCTCAGCCTGCAATCCCGCGCCTTTGGGAGGCTGAGGTGAGTGGATTGCCTGAGCCCGCAGGTTCGAGACCTGCCTGGGCAACTTGGCGAGACTTCATCTCTACAATAAATCAAAAATTAGCCGGGTATAGTAGCGCGCACCTATAGTTCCAGCTACTTGGAAGGCTGAGGTGGAAGGATCACCGGAGCCCAGCAGGTCGAGGCTGCGGTGGCCAGAAGCGGCCACTGCACTCCAGTCTGGGTGACAGAGTGAGACTCCAACTCAAAAAAAAAAAAAAAAAAAAAAAGCCTGCCACTCAGAAGTGACTTCCCAAAGTGCTGAAAACATGAAGGAATCTAACGCTAAGAAGCAAGCCACTGCATCTTTAACTGGAACAAAAGTTCACTTCAGAAGCAATTTATTTAGTGCAACCTGTCAACAATTATAAAGTATCTTGAGGATGTTCAAAAATATAAATGAAAGTAAAAGAACCATCACAAGAACAAGGAATAAGAAAATGATGATGTATAGATATGTAACAAAATACCATCGATCAAAAGTGAAAACCTAATCAGAAATCTTAAAAATGGAAAATTAAGTCCCTGAATTAAAAAGAACCCATCAGTGGAACGTCTTCTAGACAGGACACAGTGAGAGAGTGAATGAGTGAGTTATGAGGCCGCATAAGGAAACGCCCAACTCCACACACCAGAGGTGCAAGAGCAGGCAAGAGCGGCAGGTGACTTTGGCAGGCACCAGGTAGGCCAAGGAGCGCGAGGGAAGGGGCTGGTGGGCCTGGCGCAGA
Source organism: Carlito syrichta (assembly GCF_000164805.1). Taxonomy (NCBI): domain Eukaryota; kingdom Metazoa; phylum Chordata; class Mammalia; order Primates; family Tarsiidae; genus Carlito; species Carlito syrichta. Next base: position 1,400 of record NW_007161676.1, read on the forward strand.
GCAGCGTCCCAAAGTGCAGGTCTGCCTCCCACCAGGAGAGGGCTCCCAGTGGTCTAGGATGGGCTTTCGGCAGGAGGGGGGCGCAGGAGCCCTGCAGCCTTGGGAAATGTTCTAGGCTCTGACAGAGGTGGTGGCAACAGGGACAGATGTGCATCTGAAATTGGACTGAGCTTATACTTCATGCAAATCACACCTGCTAAAAAACGAAGCAGGAAGAAGTATCAGACTGTACAAACACAAATCCACATTAGACACACTGCAGAGAAAATGCACAGTATTAGCAACAGAAGCACAACGTAAGAGCTCTGAGGAAAAGAATAGATACCTCAAGGGAATGACGACACTTCCCAGTAGCTGCAACAAAGGCCAGGAAACAGGGAAGCTACAGCTTCAATGATATGGGGAAGTCACTGTCTAGAACTTTATATGCAGCCAGGCCATCATTCCAGAGGGAGGAGGAGTGTTCTTTGGACACACAAAAGCTAAGAAAATGTGTCACGACTGAAGATGCTTCAGAAAGCTCTCACAGCAAGGCATGGTGACTCAGCCCACAATCCTGACATTTTGGGAGGCCAAGGCGAGAGTATTGCCTGAGCCTGTGGGCTCGAGACCAGCCTGGGTAACACGGTGAGACCTCATCTCTACAATAAGTAAAAAAATTAGCTGGGTGTGGTAGTACATGTCTGTAGTTCTGGCTACCTGGAAGGCTGAGATCAAAGGATCTCCAGAGCCCAGCAGGTCAACACTGGGGTAACCGTGAGTATGCCACTGCACTCCAGCCTGGGTGATGGAGTGAGTCTCTGGACCCCCCCCAAAAAAAATAATAATATAAGACATAAAATTTACATATTTGTCATAAATAAGTTCCTCAAAGTCCAAAATTCCATAAGCCAAATATCATTACAATAAAATAATTGGTTCCAACACTATACTACTCAATACAAAGTGATTCTATTTCATTAAAAACTACAGTCGAAAAAGCTGGGCTCGGTGGCTCAGCCTGTAATCCCGCGCCTTTGGGAGGCTGAGGTGAGTGGATTGCCTGAGCCCGCCGGTTCGAGACCCGCCTGGGCAGCGAGACCTCCTCTCTACAATAAATCAAAAAATCAGCCAGGCACGGTAGCGCGCGCATGTAATTCCGGCTACTCGGAAGGCTGAGGCGGAAGGATCGCCGGAGCCCAGCAGGCGAGGCTGCGGTGGCTGGGAGCAGCCACTGCACTCCAGTCTGGGCGACAGAGTGAGACTCCAACTCAAAAAAAAAAACAAAAAACAAAAAAACTACAGTCGAGTTGCTGGCAGATGACCCACTGGCAAAGGACTAAAAACGACATCTGGCATAAAATGAAACATTATGAGACATGACAAGAACCAGGAGAATGTAACACACAATCAAGAGAAATGAATTTTTATAAAAAAAACACATGGACATTCTAGAGTTGAATACATGGTATCTTACATTAAGAATTTAATGGATGACATATAATGGAATATTTGTAGCTGTGACAGAAAAAGAGAGAGAATAAAAAATTAGCAAGGCATAGTGGCAGTGCCTGTAGTACCAGCTATTCAGGAGGGTAAGGTGACAGGGTTCCTTGAGTTCAGGAGTTCAAGTTTGCAGTGAGCTATGACATGTACCTGCACGCTAGTCTGGTTGACAGAGCCAGACTCTGTCTCAAAAAGAGGAAACAAATTAATGCAATTCATCATACTAACACAGTAAAAGTAAAATGATATGAACATCACAATAGATGCGAGAAAAAACATCTGATATTCGGTGTTCATTCAAAAATTAAGGAAAACTTAGCAAATCAGGACAAGAACATTATTAATGAGGTAAAACATTATCTATTTAAAAAAAACTGGGGCCCAAGTGCAGGTGGCTCACACCTATAGTCCTAGTGTTTTGGAAGACCCAAGTAGGAGGATCAACTGAGCCCAGGAGTTCAAGACCAGCCTGGGCAAAATAGAAAGACCCTGTCTCTACGAAAAAAATTAGGAATAAAAAAATTAGCCAGGCTGGAGGCTCATACCTGTAGTCCCAGCTACTTGGGAGGCTGAGGCAGGAGGATTGCTTGAGCCCAGGAGTTCAAGGTTGCAGGGAGCTATGAGCATGCTTCTGAACTCCAACCTGGGTGATAGAGTGAGATTCTACCTCTTAAAAATATTACATAGGGTCCCCTCCCATTGGGGAAAGCTTTTCTGTCCTCTTAGTAAATCCTGCTTTAAGAAAAAAACATGCGTGTGTGTGTGTGTGTGTGTGTGTGTGTGTAGAGAGAGAGAGACAGCGCACGCGTGTGTGAGAACAAGCCCACGAGCACATATCTTATCACTAGCTTAGGATCAAGGTCAAAGTAACTACTGTCACATCTCTTCAGCATTGTACTGGAGGTCCTAGCCATAGCACTAAGGCAAGAAAAAACCACTAACAGGATAAGAACTGGAAAGAAGAAACAAAAGCTGTTCCTCTTCAAAGACAACATGTAAGTAGACTGACTACAGATAACTTACTAGGACATATAAGAATTTGGCAGACAGGTTGTTACAAAAATGTATAAAGTTAACCACATTTCTATATACAATTTAGAAACAAGACTTGAAGACTTTTAAAATAATATAAAGTTATGAAACATCTAGGAATAAACTTCACAATAAAAAAGACTCAAACATCTGTGTTGTGATAGCCTTAACTCTCTGGATGTGGGTTTTATGCAGTCAACAGAATACGGAAGAAACAAAACAAACCCTCCTGCAGCTCAGGAGGTTAAGGCAGGATTCTAAGAAACAGAAAGGCAGAGACTGGCCGAAGCATTCACAGACCTGCCCTACCAGATGCTAAGGCGTGCCACAAAGCTGTGGTCACTGAGGACACACTCACAGGTGAACAGCACAGTCCAGAAGCACGAGACCCACACTCACACTCACGGGCACTTGACATTGACAGGAGAACAGCAGATCCACACCAAGGACAGGCTCGCAACAACTGCAGCTGAGCAACGGCTCCCTGCAGGGGGAGAAAGGGAGCCCGTACCCCCACTTCCACTACAGAAAGACCAATACTAAGTGGAACAAGCACAAAAAGTACCCATCATAAAGCAAGTTACTGATAGACTTTACTACATTAAAGAACTTCCATTCAAGGCACAATGTATTATTATTATTACTTTTTTTTTTTTTTTTAGACAGCATCTGGCAGGAGTGAAAGTGATGTGGTCACAGCTCACTGCAGCCTCAACCTCCTGGGCTAGGCGATCCTTCTGCCTTAGCCTCCCCAGTAGCTGGGACTATGGGCACACACCACCATGCCCAGCTAATGTTTTCATTTTTTTGGTAGAGACTGGGTCTCACTAGGTGTCCCAGGCTGGTCTCAAAGTCCTGGCCTCAATCTAGCCTCCTGCCTCTCACCTTGGCTTCCCAAAGTGCTAGGATTACAAGCACGAGCCACCATGCTTGGCACAATTAAAAAAGAAAGAGAAAAGCCGCAAGTGAAGACATAACCCATATGAAGAACAAAGAAGTCAGAAACAATTATATAAAATCTCCTACAAAAGAATGAGAAAAGACAGACAACTGAATAGAAAATGAGCAAAAGACCCAGCTGGGCACTTCACCAGGGAGAAAACACACGATACTCCAAGTCATTAGTAACCAGGAAAGCAAACTGAAGCCACAACGAGATGCCACTGCACATCCACAAGACTGAGAACAACGGACAACACTGTAACAGGGAGTGCAGGTGATGACTGAGTGGCAGGAACTCTCATCTGCTCTTCAAGGTGATGCCAACTGGTACCAGCACTTTGGAAAACGGTTGGCAGACTCGCGCAGCCTATGACGGCAACCTGCTGTGTTGGCAGTCCATTTAAACGCACGTGAACACACGCGGGAGACGGGCCAGACCCACTCTGCTTGGATAGCCAGAAGCGCCAGAACCGGGAAACAAATCAAACGTTCCAGTCCGAAGCACAGGTGGCCCGTGGCGTCGTCATATAACGGAAATAGGAGAGCCCTGAAAACGAACCCACCACTGGCACCTGCTGGTCAACCTCCCAGGCCGCGTTGAGCAAAGGAAGCAAACCCGCAAGGATGCAAGACCAAAGGAGCCCAAGCACGTGGAGTGCTAGTTAAACTCGCGATGGCACAGGCAGGGGTGTGAGAGTGGGGAAAGGCAAGGACGCCCCCACAAGGGTCAGGAAGACCGGAGCCCCCGGGGACTGGAGAGGGCACGCTGGGAAGGGCCGGGGGCTCCACTTAGTGTGGGGGAGGCCACACGGGTTTGCTTTAGGATGACAGTCAGGCCTCGGTGCTTTTACAAGCCTTCCGAATGTGCGAGGACTTACAGAGGGACCCCTAAAATGGAGGAGCCCCCGTGTGTGGTTCCATGCCAGAAACCGCAGGGAGCCTGGGGAAGCAGAAGTCTCCAAAAGGCACAACCTTCGCCAACACGGGGCGCTCGGGAGCCCACGCGCCACCCAAGCGACCCCCGCCCTCCCTCCCTCCACGCAAGCAAGGGGTGACTCGCTCCCCGCGTTTGCTGAGCGCCCGCCACCTGCCAGTCGCCGGCCTGGGACCAGCCGGGTGCCAGGCGCGAAGGGCTCGGGGGCCAGAGAATTCACCCCCACCGCACCGTGGCCCCCACGCCAAGTTTCAAGCACGATGAACCCAAAGCGAACGGCGCACACGAGGGGACGATCCGACCAGAGGGACCCACGGGCGGAGGCCGGAGGGGGCCAGTCCCCAGGGAGTGCCCGTCAGAGCCGCGTCAGACGTCTCCGGGTCGCAGCCCCAATTCCGTCGGGCGCCCGCTCCCCCGCCAGCGGGCTGGCCTCTGGGGAACCAGGTGGGGCCGCAGGGAGGCCGAGTGCCCCCACATCCCGCCCCCCAGGGCCCACATGCACCCTCAGCTCCTCGAAGGCCTCGTCAGCGTGGACAGCGCTGGCCCCGGTGCGCCCGACGGCCGGGCACCGACGCAGAGGAGCCGCCGGTCCGCCCGACAGCCGGCGCTCAGGTCCGGCCGTCTCCCTGCGGCTCGTGGTCCTGCTCGGCCTGCGTGCTCGCGTCGCTCGCGTCCCCGCTGTCGTCCTCCGTCTCGCTCTCGTGCGGGCCTCGCTCACCTAGGCCGCGTCATCCTTCCCTGCCGCGCTGCCGTCCTTCGGGCCTCCCGGTCCTGGGCCCCGGGCCTCGCCCTCTGCCGACCCCGCTGCGGGCCGCGCCCTTCCCGTGCACGCAGGCAGGCGGCTGCGGCCACGGAAGGGCCACCCGTGCGCCTCGGCGTGGTGGCGGCAGAAGCAGAAGGGGCAGTCGCAGCAACGCCGCTGGCGCCCGGAGCCTCGTGGGGCTCGCATGTGCGGTTGCACGTGTCTGGCGCACGTTGCCGCAGCTCCCCGGCGGC
>NW_007161677.1:0-716 GCF_000164805.1 Carlito syrichta
ATGTTATATACACAATGGAATACTATTCAATAAAAGAAAATAAGGAAACACTGCCCTTTACCACAACAGTGATGAACATGGAGAATATTATATTAAATGAAATGAGTGGGTACAGAAAGACAAGTGCCACATGATCTCCCTTGTACACAGACTCTAAAATACTTGTTCTCATAGAAGTATAGAGTAGAACGGCGGTTACTGCAGCTGGAGTGATGGGTTGGAAAAATATGTTGATCAAAAGATACAAAAACACAATTAGGTTGAAGAAGTAAAATCAAAAGATCTATTGCATAACCTGGTTCCTATCATCAACAACCTAATATATTTTTGAAAAATGCTAAGAGAGCTGATATTTATATACATTCTCCCAACAAAAATAATAATTATGTAAAGTAATGCGCATGTTAATTATCTATATTTAGTCATTGTATAATGTATGTATACTTCAAAATATCATGTTGTACCTTGTAAATCCATGCAATTTTACCTGTCAACTTAAAATAAAGAAAATAAAGTACATCCCAAGTTTGTTGCCTTCTATGGGAAAAGTACTATATTAAATTCATATCAATCTATTTTTACGGGTTTTCCTTTTTGCATTTTTTTTTTTTTTGAGTTGGAGTTTCACTCCGTCACCCAGACTGGAGTGCACCCAGACCGCAGCCTTGACCCACTGGGCTCCGGCGATCCTTCTGCCTCAGCCTTCCGAGTAGCCG
>NW_007161678.1:0-659 GCF_000164805.1 Carlito syrichta
CAGAGTTCAAGACCAGGAAAAATAACAGGATGTTGATGAAATGGGAAGCCTGTGATCAAAGGAGTTTGGGAGACAGTGCCGAGAGGATGACCCAACTTGGCTGGTTTGATAGCAGCCTGGACAACCTAGTGAGGAAAGAAAAGAAAGAAAGAAAGAAAGAAAGAAAGAAAGAAAGAAAGAAAGAAAGAAAGAAAGAAAGAAAGAAAGAAAGAAAGAAAGAAAGAAAAAAGAAAGGGTGTAAGGATGGCAGAAAGAAAGGAAAGAAAGAAATCCAGTCTCCTACAAACCTTCTTCCCTCAGTCCTTCCCCCATGCTGCCCCCAATGTGAAAGTCCCCCAAGCTCGGCACCTTTCACCCACAAATCCCCCCTATGGCTGCTCCCACTTTGGTGTGGGAGTACCCAAGTCTCCCTGGCCAGGTTCTTGTCAACTCTCCTTTCAAAGATGTGAAATGTGCCTCAGGAAGGCCGACCCTCCAACTCAGTGATGAGGACTTTCCGCCAAGAAAGTCAAGGGACACATCCCTCACTCACACAGAGACATTTCTTCCCCTCATCCCATTTTTCCTGGATCTAAAGACAGTCACCCTGTGAACACACCACACACAGCTGAAAATCTGTGTACAATTCTGGTGCTTTGGAGACAGGGTATGGCTCTGTG
>NW_007161679.1:0-737 GCF_000164805.1 Carlito syrichta
GGATGACCCAACTTGGTTGGTTTGATAGCAGCCTGGACAACCTAGTGAGGAAAGAAAAGAAAGAAAGAAAGAAAGAAAGAAAGAAAGAAAGAAAGAAAGAAAGAAAGAAAGAAAGAAAGAAAGAAAGAAAGAAAGAAAGAAAGAAAGAAAGGGTGTGAGGATGGTAGAAAGAAAGGAAAGAAAGAAATCCATTCTCCTGCAAACCTTCTTCCCTCAGTCCTTCCCCCATGCTGCCCCCAATGTGAAAGTCCCCCAAGCTCGGCACCTTTCACCCACAAATCCCCCCTATGGCTGCTCCCACTTTGGTGTGGGAGTACCCAAGTCTCCCTGGCCAGGTTCTTGTCAACTCTCCTTTCAAAGATGTGAAATGTGCCTCAGGAAGGCTGACCCTCCAACTCAGTTATGAGGACTTTCCGCCAAGAAAGTCAAGGGACACATCCCTCACTCACCCAGAGACATTTCTGTCCCTCATCCCATTTTTCCTGGATCTAAAGACAGTCACCCTGTGAACACACCACACACAGCTGAAAATCTGTGTATGATTCTGATGCTTTTGGAGACAGGGTATGGCTCTGTGGTCCAGGCTGGGACCCAAGGACACAGCTGACATTCACCACCAACCTCGAAATCGCAGGCTCCAACAATGCTCCTGCCTCAGCCTATGGAATGGCCAGGAAGATGGGCACCTCGACCCCAGATCTCCTTTTTATGGGTGCGGAAATGGGGTCTCCCTATGT
>NW_007161680.1:0-443 GCF_000164805.1 Carlito syrichta
ATTTATTGTAGAGATGAGGTCTTGCTGCCCAGGTGGGTCTCGAACCCACGGGCTCAGGCAGTCCACTCACCTCAGCCTTCCAAAGGCGCGGCATTACAGGCTGAGCCACCGAGCCCGGCTTACAGCTATTTTCAAGAAATTGAAATGGATTCATGAAGAAATATTCACCTCCAAAGGCAAACCAAACACACAATACTAAGAAAACTGATGTTATGCTAGGTTGTTTCAATTTAAATGTAAGATGAAAACCTAATCAAGTAAACATGCATCCATACCATATCATCAAATGAATAAGAGAGTTATAATTGAGTATCCAAGTTGATTTAATGAATCTTATTATTCTCTAACTCAAAGATTGATATATCTTGGTACAGAAGAAAATGCCTGCCATGTTCTGAGAAATTTGAGTGTCTCAAACACACACACACACACACACACACACA
>NW_007161681.1:0-715 GCF_000164805.1 Carlito syrichta
CTGTTACACATTAAATGTTTACATCATGTTTTTTCTTTTGTTTGTGGGGAAGTTGACCTTTACAAGTTTCATTTTGTTCCTTCCTGCTACCAGTGGTGTAACAAAATACCAGCTGCCAATTTATCAGCCACATCCTGTAACCTCTAGGCCAACTGAATCTCTTCCCTTCGCTGTTCTATCTATTTTCTTAATTCTACCCATTTTACATTTTATATTTCTAAACAAAACTTATGTCTAAATCTACACTTATATATGAAATTAATCTTACTTCTAATCCTAAATGTATTTAATTTTAAACCTACATTAAGTGCATATAATTTTAAGTTTACCTTAAAACTTAATTATTTCCTATTCCTTCTATTTAACTAATACCTACATCTATAATAAACATTTATCTTTTAATTATAACTGCTATTTATCTAATCCTTACTTTAATTTTAACCCTCTTTCTAATTAAACTATAATATTTCTTAAATCAAAAGGCATGTCTGTGACTTGTTTTTCCTGAAAACACCTGTTTGTGGAGATATTCTGTCTCAGTTTCTCACTCCCTCATCAATCACAACTGTCAATGTTGTTACTTATAAAGGATATGAGGAAGTACTTGTTTTTCATTTTTAGCTAAGGTTGCAAAATTTGCATTCCCTTGTCCCTTCAGGGGGAAATTTTTTGCTGTTGAGCCCTTTTTACATTTTTATACTTAGGTTTATTGCTA
>NW_007161682.1:0-1407 GCF_000164805.1 Carlito syrichta
CATTATTAAATGCCACATTGACTCTAGATGCCTTTTATAAATTTGAGGAATATTTGTATTATTCCTATTTGCTGAACTTTTTAAATAAAACATGATAGAAGTAGGACTGGTATGGGGTGCCATGTTGCAGCAGGATGGAAATGATGACACTGAACATATTTCACTGATACAGAAGAGGATATAACTGATAGATCAGACAAATTAAAAATTAGACATCCATTTCTTCATTTATTCTTTCAAGTCAGTGAAATTGTAGTTTATCTTCTCTGTGAATTCCTCAGTAGCAATTTTATTGCCTGTATGGTGACAATTATGTCATGTGACTTTTAGGCAGTAAAAAATGTCACAGGTAGATTAATGGTGAGTCTACATTGTTGGAATTGCATTGATGAAGATGAAAAGAGCCCTTAGGTGTTTGAGTCCAAGAAAGTTTTCTCTCAAAAGAATAAAACTGTTTCAAAGGCTGTTTCAGGAATCATTTGGTTGGAATTTATTGCCTGCCCAATACTGTGGGTGATATGTGCCTTTAATGTCCTCTTACCCTTCAGAATAAAGTGGTTGTTGGTGGTTATCATGGGTGCGGTACTACAAGGTGCCAACTTATATGGTTACATTAGTTAGGAGGCAGACAGTAGAAAGAATTTAACCAACAGGATATGTCGCATCTTGAAGGAGTTTTTAAGACAAAACACTGGAGATGATCATACTTCTTGAGTAATGAAAGAAAGCTTATGTGTCCTGTTACATTGGAGAACAACCAAAAATATTCTTGACTCTAAACCTTTTAGAACTCAATCCATGTTGCAATTAGGAGAAAACTTTATTTAAAACAATGAAAAGTAAGTTTTCATTTTCTTTTTTATTATGATATTGTGGGGTACAGTTAAGGGTTAGGTATACAAATATGCTTCATTCAGGCCCCCTTGTTGATAACAGGTGTCTCCCTGTCCCCAGACAGATGTTTACTACCATTAGTCCCATCCCCATTTCCCCCCCATAGTTTCCCACCAGTGTCAGTCATTTTCTTATGGTAGTGCATTGGATGATCAAGGTCCACTCTATGAGTGAGAACATGTGATACTCAGATCTTTGTTTCTGTGAGAGGTCACTCAGTATTATAGACTCTAGTTCCATCCAGGTTGCTGTGAAATTCATGATTTTGTTCTTTTTTATGGCTGCATAGTATTCCATCGTGTATATGTACCACATTTTTAAAATTAAGTTTTCATTGTCCTTTGAGTAGTTGAAACTAGAAAATATTTTATTAGAACCATTGTCAAAATTGGTTTTATGTGTATATACATACGTATGCATATAGTCATGTAATACAGTGAGTCCCCTACATACAAAGCTTGAAGTTGTAAACTTTCAAAGATGCAAGCATGTGTTCATGTGAACAATCATGTG
>NW_007161683.1:0-1975 GCF_000164805.1 Carlito syrichta
TGAAATTAGTAGTTTCTCTAGTGTGTTTAACACATGGACAAGTCCTCACTTTGGACTGTAAAGCTGAGGGTGCAAACTGAAGTCGAGAAAAGTTATCTTAAATTTCAGTTAGAAAAATTGTGATAGTTCTGTGATCTTCAAAATAAATTGTCAAACCATAGAACTTCTCTTCTTGTTATCTATATAGGTGCAGATGAATGAAGCAATAGTAAAACTAATATTTAGTGTACACTAATTAAAACATTGCCAAACATTTCATTGGAAAAAAAAAAAACATTGCTTACATTCTTCTTGTGTAACTTATGATATGGAACAAGCATCTTTTTTTGTGTCTTGGTGAGTTGCCATCTTTCTTTCTAAGTTGGGGTCAGCTTTCAAAACTTTATCTTTCTTCCAATATTGTGAAACGCCTCTGGAGTTCTCTACCGTGACGGTTGTTTCCATTTCTCCAACCCATCTCATCATGACCACTTTTATCATTTATGATGGTACATTTGCCTTAAATTCCTCTGGCTGCACATCTACTTTCTCTCTAAAGAGGGCAGCATCAATATGTCCATTTTAATCACATCCAATTTTGTTTCTGGTGTTATCATTTTTCTTTTATTTGCTACACCTTCATCTCTTTTGATTTATTCTCTCTTTCAATTATACATTTGTCACCTAGTTTTGTCACTGAGAGATAAGGTGGCAACAAAACTTTATTTTTTGTTTGCATATGAACTGAACTAACAAATGCTCAGGGACCAGTCCCTGACAGACTTTGAAAGAAATGTGACTGGTTAGTGATCATTAAGTACAGCTGATATTTATATAGTGATGTGTGGACTGAAGACCTCTGCAGCAAATGTTATATAATCACTCAGAGTCGACGTACCCAGGTAACTTGCATTTTGATCTTGTTAATAGGGAAGTAGTGTTATACCACCAAACTGTGGTAACTGAAATTCATGTGTGTCAGAAGAAAGATAAAGTTTTGAAAGCTGACCCAAACTTAGAAAGAAAGATGGCAACTCACCAAGACACAAAAAAGATGCTTGTTCCATATCATAAGTTACACAAGAAGAATGTAAGCAATGTTTTTTTTTCAATGAAATGTTTGGCAATGTTTTAATTAGTGTACACTAAATATTAGTTTTACTATTGCTTCATTCATCTTCTTCAAAGAGAAGAAGGACTATACTATAAAATAACAATAGGACTGTAGGGATACTAACTAAATGGAAACTATAAGGAAGATAATGTGTCAAAATACAACCATTGATGAAGATGTAATATAAAATGTATTTTGAGAAGTGTCAAACACATCACGATTTTATTACATTGACAGAATCACATAAAAATGTTAGATTCAGTGTGTACCCTAAAGGATGTTGCATTTGGGATTCTCCAGCTGAGCGTCCTGGAGTTACTCTGTACCCCTTCACCCCCATATTTCTAGGTGGCTGCCTAGTTCACTGACAACTCAAGCCTGCAATCCTAGCACTTTGGGATGCCGAGGCAAGAGGATTGCCTGAACCCAAGGATTCAAGACCATCCTGGGTAACTTGACGAGGCCTTGTCTCTACAATAAATCAAAAAATCAGCCTGGTAGCATGTGCCTGCCTGTAGCTCCAGCTACTTAGAAGGCTGAGGCAGAAGGATCCCTGAGCCCAGTAGGTAAAGGTTACAGTGGCCGTGAGTGCGCCACCACACTCCAGCCTGGGCAACAGTGAGACTAGACTCCAATTCAAAAAAATAAAAAGAAAAGAACCATATGCAGTCCCACTACTCATCTAATGGGAGTAAAGCCCAACATGAAACAGGTAAATTCAATGTCCTAAAAAGTCTTAGCAAAGCTAAATTAGGTGGAGATGATGTTACCTTAGCAGGAATTCCTAATACTAAGTTGATGCTCTGCCTTTATTTATTTCATTATTCATTCTTTCTACCTCACTTTGCACTTATTTTATTATGGATGTACTGATAGTTTAAA
>NW_007161684.1:0-1041 GCF_000164805.1 Carlito syrichta
AATAGAATAATAACACAGAGTTACTGATAGGCTTTTGAAATCAATGCCAACAGAATGTCTTGATATATTAGGTATGGCTGTAATATAAAGAGAAATTCAATATTATTAAATATAACATTTTCTAAAATAAATGGATATACTCAATACAGTTCCAATAAAAACTGCAAGAGACTTTTAGGAAGACTGGAAATTGACAATCTGCTCCTAGATAATATAGAAGAACTAAAGACCTAGAAGGAGCACCTTAATCCTGAAGCAGAAGGACAAGGTTGGCAGGAAAATGTCACACAACACAATAAGAATCCTAATAGTTATAGAAAGTGTTACTGGCTGAAGGACAACCAAACAAACAATTGGAATAAAAGAGTGAGTCTCAAAGAGACCAGTAAAAAATATGAAAATTAGTTTATGATGAAGCTGGCATTGCATACTGTGGAAAGCAAGACACTACAATTAAGATGAAAAGCAAGACAAAAACCTGGAGAAACAAATATAAAGCAGAAAAAATTAATATCCAAAATTTGTAAATTGCATTTAAAAATTATTAATAATCAAATAATTCAATGGAAATAAAAGTAATCAGGCACTTTACTGAAAATAAAACATAATTGACTTTAACAGTTACTGAAATATTGGTCCACAGTCATAGATTTAGAAAAGGATATAAATACAACATTATTGTATGAGAGGAGGTACAAATCTAATTCACTGCTAGTAAGAATGTAAATGCAGGAGATAGCCTTACAGGCAACCAATTCCTGGTCAAAACCCTAGTTATCCATGACTTAGGAGATAAGATAGACAAATGGAACCTCAGTAATCTGAAAAACTTCTGCAAAGCAAAAGAAACCATCAACAGAGTGGGAAGACAGCCCACAGAATGGGAAAAAATATTTGCCAACTGTATATCTGACAATGTCCTACATCCAGGATCTACAAGGAACTCAAACGTGCCGAAAGGAAAAGATAAACAGCCCCATTAAAATTGGCAAAGACATGAATAAATACTTCTCCAAAGAAGTTATATGAGCAGCCAACAGA
>NW_007161685.1:0-4223 GCF_000164805.1 Carlito syrichta
TTTTAAAACAAAAAAATTTTTAAAGTTAAAAAAATATATATAGGATGGCAAACTGGATAAAAACATAAGATCCAGTAATTTGCTACTTCCAAGAAACTCACCTCAAAGGATACCCACAGATTCAAAGTTAGAAGAGGGAAATCAAATTTTTAGTTGAACAGATCACAAAAGAAGGCAGGAGTCATGATCTTAATATCAGACAAAATAACCTTTAAGCTATCAAAAATTTAAAAAGATAAGGAAGGACACCACATAATGATATAAGGTTCAATCTATCAGCAATAAATATCCATCCTAATCATATATGCACCTAACACAGGAGCACCAGCTTATGTAAAGCAGTTTCTGATTAAACTAAAAAAAATTTGACTCTAACACTATCACAGTGAGGATTTCAATACCTTAATAACAGCCCCAGATAGATCATTGAGGCAAAAAGTCACCAAAGAGATCTGGAACCTCAACTTGGTGCTTGACCTAATGGACTTAGTAGATACTTACAAAACACTCTACCCAACAACCACATAATGTATATTCTACTCTTCACCACATAGAATGTACCCCAAGATCGACCACATCCTTCTCCATAAATCAAGCATAAACAAATCTCACAAGATTGAAATCCTGCCATGCACCTTCTCAGCTACAGTGGCATAAAAATAAATGTCACCACCAACAAAATTCCCCCCAAAACCACAAGCATATGGACACTAAACAGCATGATGCTCAACAACTCCTGGGTCATCACAGAAGTCAAAAGAAATGAAAAGATTCCTGGAAACAAATGAAAATAAAACATCTTATCAAAACCACTGGTATGCCATGAAAACTGTACTAAGATGGAAATTTATGTCTCTACAATCACACATCAAAAAAATAGAAAAAGGACATGTTGATAGCCTAACAGATCACCTAAGGGAGCTCCAAAGACAAGTCCACCAAAACCCTAACTTCAGTAGACGAATCTGGATCTCCAAAGTAAAAATTCAGATATGGGAGATAGAAGACAAATATGTTATAAAAAAAATCAACGAAACAAAAAGCTGGTTCTTTAAAGGATAAACAAGATTGATGGAACCCTAGCCATAAAGACTAAGAGAAAGAGAGAAATGCCAAAATAAACACAATCAGAAATGCAAAAGATGAAGTCACAACTGACCTTGAAATACAAAAGATTATCAAAGATTACTATGCACACCTGTATAGAAACTAATCCAATAACCTAACTGAAATCGAAGACTTTCAAACGTAACAACCTCCCAAGGTTAAAACAAGAAGAAACCAAGACCCTAAATAGGCCAATAACAACTCAGGAAGCTGACTATGTCCTAAGAAAGCTACCTACAAAAAAAGCCCTGGACCAGATGGCTTTCCAGCAGAATTGTAAAAACCACACAAGGACGAGCTGATACTAATCCTACTGAAAGTATTCCTGGCAATCAAGAAAGACAGAACTCTTTCCAAATCATTTCATGAAGCTAACATCACACTGATATCCAAACTGGGTAAATATCCAACAATGAAAGAGAATTTCAGGTCAATATCCCTGATGAAATAGATGCAAAAATTGTCAACAAGATTCCAGCAATCTGGATCCAACAACATTTCTCAAAAATTATCCACCATAACCAAGTAGGTTTCATTCCTGAGCTGCAGGGCTGATTCAACATCTGTAAGACCAAAAATATCACTAAATACATCAACATATGCTAAAACAAGAAACACATGCTTATATCATTAAATGCAGAAAAAGTTTTCAATAAAATCCAGCATCCCTTCTTCAGAAGAACCCTCAAACACCTAGGCATAGATGGAACATGCTTCTAAATAGTAAGAGCTGTGATAAACCCATAAGCAACATATTGTCAATAGATAGAAATCGGAAGCATTTCTCCTGAAAACTGGAATAATATAAAATTGTCCACTCTAACCCCTTCTGTTCAACATATTGTTGGAAACGCTAGCTATATCAATTGGACAAGAGAAATAAATCAGGGGCTTCCAAATAGAAAAAGATGTCATTACCCCTCTTTGCAAATGATATGATCCTATACCTTGAAAATCCAAATGTATCTGTCAAAAACCTCCTTGCCCTGATAAAGGACTTTGGGAAAGTCTCATGGTACAAAATAAACATGCAAAAGTCAGTCACATTCTTTTACATCAACGACAAACAGGCAGAAAAACAAATAAAAAACACAGTCCCATTCACAATTGCCACAAAAATAATATGACATATCTTGGCATCTTCTAACCAGAGAAGTGAAAGATTTTTACAAAGAAAATTACAAAACACTTCCCAAAGAAATCAAAGATAATACAAACAAAGGGAAAAAATATTCCATGCTCATGTATTGGAAGAATTGACTTTGTTAAGATGTTTATCCTACCAAAGGCAATCTGCAGGTTCAATGCTTTACCCATTAAATTAGCAATATCATCCTTCTCATACCTGGAAACAACAATACAGACTTTCATGTGGAAATAGAAAGTAGAAAGGCGATAGCCAAGCGGTGACTGGAAGAAAATTAGTGCCGAATGTGTATATAACTTTAGCTTTAAAATATGAAAAATTTCTAAAAATCTATTGCACAACAATCTGAGTATACTTAACATTACTGAACTGTACACTTAGAAAGGGTCAAGATGGTTTTTTAAAAAGGAGGAAGCATAGGAATAAATCTTTATAATCTTAAATTAGTTAATGGTTTCTTAGATATCACACCAAAAGCACAAGAAAGAAAATAAAAATAAATAAATAAATTGACTTTTCACTTAATGAAAAGTCAAAACTTTTGTGGTTTAAAGAGTGCTATCACAAAAGTAAAGGGCAGACAATAGAATGTGAGAATATTTTTGCAAATTATATCTTGGAAAGATGTTTATCTAGGATAAGTAAAGAATATTTATAACTCAATAATAAAAGACAAAGCAGTTTAAAATGAGCAAAGGCTGAATACACATTTTTCCATGGAAGATATACAAATGGTCCATAAGCACATGAAAAGAGGCTTAACATCAGGGAAATATAATTCAAAACTCTAATGAGATGCAACTTCAGAACCACTAGGATCACTATTTTAGAAACGACAGATAACAGCAAATACTGGTTGGAATATGGAGAGAAATGGGAACCTCTATACATGGCCAGAGAACATATACAATGGTGCATCTGCATTAAAAATGGCCTGGCACCTTCTGAAACGGTTAAGCATAAAGTTTCCACAAAACACAACAATTCTCCTCTTTGGTATATAGCCATGAGAAGTACAATCATACATACTCGCAAAACCTTGTACACAAATGTTCTTAGCGGTACTACTCATAATAGTCAAAAAGTGAAAACAGCCTGTGTCCATCAGCTGATGAATGGATTAACAGATTTTAGTAAATCCACCCAATGAAATATTGTTCAGTAATTAAAAGTTTTGATGTAATTACACATGTTAAAACGCAGATGAACTGTGGAAATATTATTCTAAGTGAAAGAAAAAAGACATGAAAGACCAAAATTTTATAGTTCTTTTCACATGGAAAACTATGTCGAAGTAAAGCAGCAGTTGCTTAGAGTTGGGCATCAATGGGGGACCGAGGTGATAACTACAGCATATAGGGTTTATAGTTGAGGTGAGAAAATGTCCTAAAATGTATTGTGGTAATGGCTGCAAATTCTGAGGGTGTACTTAATAGGTGATAGTTGCAAATTCTCTAAAAACCATAAATTGTATAATGTAAATGAGTGAAAGTATACTATTTGAATGCCTTAGGGCTTTTATTTTTAAAAGGAACTGAAGCAAAATAGTGAAATGTTCACATTGTCCCCTGATGAACATAGATGCAAAAATTTGCCACTAGTTTCTAGCAGATCAGATCCAACAACACATCTCAAAAACAACCAACTAGGCTTCATCCCCAGGATGAAGGGTTGGCTCAACATCCACAAGATCATAAATGTAATTCAACACATCAACAGGTGTAAAAACAAGAACCACATGATTTTATAACTAGATGTAGAAAAAAGCTTTCAAGAAAATTCAGCATCCCTTCTTGATAATAACTCATGAACACCTAAGCATAGAGGGAACATATCTCAAAATAGTAAGAGCTATGGTAAACCCACAGCCAACATAATGCTAAATGAACAGAAATTGGAAGCATTTCCCCTGAAAACTAGAACAGACATGCTGCCCACTCTCACCCCTCCTATTCAGCATAGTATTAGA
>NW_007161685.1:4407-19337 GCF_000164805.1 Carlito syrichta
CTTTTAATCCCAAGAGAACCTATCAAAGATCTCCTTGCACTGGAAAAGGACTTTGACAAAGTCTCAGAGCACAAAATCAATGTGCAAACAGAGTCACATTTTTATACACCAACAATCAACAGGCAGAGAACCAAATAAAAAGCACAATTCCATTTACAATAGTCACAAAATAGAAAAATACCTTGGCATCTTTCTAAGCAGAGAAATGAGACACTGACAATGAAAACTTTGAAACACTGCTCAGAGAAATCAAAGACAACAGAAACAAATGGGAAAATACTCCATGCTCACAGATTGGAAGAAACAGCATTGTTAAGATATCCATCCTACCCAAGGCAATCTACAGATTTGATGTAATACCCATCAAATTACCAACATCATTCTTCTCAGACTGGGAAATGACAAAACAGAAATTTCAAATGGAAACATAAACAACCACGAATAGACAAAAAAAAAAAAATCCTCAGCAAAAGAAACAAAGTGGGAGGTATCACACTTCCAGACTTTAAACTTAATTATAAGGCTACAATAATCAAAACAGCCTGGTGTTGGTGCAAGAACAGACATATAGACCAATGGAACAGGATAGAGATTCCAGAGGCAAAACTTCAATTTCTCAACTGATTCATCTTTGACAAAGCTCCATCAACAACCACTAGGGAGAAGAAAACCTATTCGGTAAGTGGTGCTGGGAAATCTGGCTGGCCACAGGCGGAAGAATGAAACAGGACCCCTACCTATCACCATACGCAAAAATCAACTATAAATGGATCAAAGACCTAAACATACAACCTCAAGGTATAAGAATCTTAGAAAATGCAAGAGACATTCTTTCAGAAATTGGAGTAGACAATCAATTCTTGATCAAACCCCAAAAGCCCATGTCATAAGAGAGAAGATAGACAAGTGGAACCTCATCAAACTGAAAAGCTTCTGCAAAGCAAAAGACACCCTCAACAGAGTGAGGACTGCGCCCATAGAATGGGAAAAAGTATTTGACAACTGTGTATCTGACAAAGGCCTAACATTCAGGATCTGCAAGGAACTGAAATGTGTCAAAATGAAAAATCAAAACAAAACAACCCTATTAAAAAGTGGTCAAAAGATATGAAGATACTTCTCAAAAGAAGACATACAAGCAGCCAACAGACACGTAAAAAAATGCTTAACCTCACTAATCATCAAAGAAATGCCAATCAAAACCACACTGAGATACTACCTAACTTCAGTCATTAATGATGGCCAGCATTAATAACTCAAAATACAACAAATCCTGGAAAGGATGCAGAGAAAAGGGAACATTTCTATACTGTTTGTGGGAGTATAAATTAGTATAGCCTCTGTGGGAAACAGAGCGATAACTTCTAAAAGATCTAAATATTGGACTTCCATACTACCTAGCAATCCCCTTTCTGGGAATTTACCTGGCGGAACTCAAATCATTCTACAAAAAGATACTTGCACATATATGTGTATTGCAGCACTATTTACAATCTCAAAAATTTGGAAATAATTGTGTTGCCCATTGTAAGAAGACTGGATAAAAAAGATGTGGTACATATACATGATGAAACATTATATAGCCATAAAGAAGGACAAAAGTGTGGACTTCACAGCAACTTGGTGGATTTAGAATTTATTGTACTTAGTCATCTATCACAGAAACAACTGAATGCCACAGGTTCTCACTCATAAAGTGATCCTGAACATTTATCCTCATACTACAAGAAAGGGATTGGCAGTAGCAAAACATTGCAGGGGAGGGGGCATATATCATCAATGAGAATATCTGATCCAAAACCAGGTGAAGTGAGGACCAATGGGAGAGCCAAACTTCACCTGTATGATGACCACTTCTGTTCCTAATCCTGAATTGTACTCCACAGCTTTAAAATTTTTAAAAAATGCTCATGTTGCCTACATCTAGGTAGTGTCCATATGGATTTCTAATATATTTTTCTATGTGGTTGAAACACTCCTAATAAAATTATTCATTTTCTTTAGAAAAAAAGAAAAGAATGGAGTGGATATGAATGCAGGAGGTCTTGTATCTATGGGCACATACACTGGGCACATACATTCCATTAGTAAGCAATGCAGGGAAAGTCATGAGATGGGGCAGGATCTGGTATGCCCAGCTGGTGCAGATGACACAGCATGGCGCCAGTGTCAAGACTGTGTGATTCATGATTTTGAGGCTCTCATTTGGCACATTATGATGGAGAAAAACCTGCACCGAGTTCGTTCCAAACTATACCAACAGATTACAAAGGATGGAACAACTTATTGAGACTAATTTCTCTACTGACAAGTATTAGGAAGCTTACCATCCTATCTTCACATGCGAGTTTTCAGAGAAAATCTTTCAATCCTCCACATATGTTACACAAATGTTGTGCACTCAGTAGTAGCCCCTGAAACACAACTTTGGAACAAACTAGTACATTCCAAAGAACAGTCCAAGGAAGGACTATGGCATAAGAGGTGGAATTTGTCCTGCAGAGAATTGATATCAGGATGGGAAATGAGCTGTCGGTTAGTACAGCCTTAATCACGACACATCTGCCTAAAACAAGTTCAGAGGGCATGGGGCTGCACACAGAGCACCTTGATGATAACATTACTCAGATTTCAGGGAAATGGCATATCAAGTTCCTCACAGGTGATGTGCCAGCGTGGCGGCAACTCTTGAGAGCCTGAACCCAGTGATGGCTGAAGACTGAGTGACAGTAGAATCAGGCAGGCCCAGCAGAGCATTTTCATTACCAGGGCCTGGTCTCACTCACTGAAAGTTTCCTAGGGGATCACAGCTCCTTTCAGGATCTGTTGTCCAGTGGCAAAGAGAGAGGTGAGAGGCCTCTGGAACCAATCTGCCTGGTGCTGACCAGGCCTCACTGTTCCTGGAGTGTGACCTTCATCAGCCTCACTCCTCTCAGGCTTTCTGTGGAGACTCAGTGAGTGGTCAGGGAGGTGAAGCCCACAAGATAGCATGCAACACACATTGAGCACCTGCTGTGTGAGCATCTTGATCTCCCATGAGACTGGATGCAGTGACATCATAGGCTTTATAGGTGCTGTTTCACTTGTTTATTACCTTATTCATATCTTACATACTGTGTGTGTGTGATGGAGGTGTGTTGCCTATAGGAAAATGTTGAACCTTTCCTTCTGTCAGCTGGTTCTGATACATGGTTTCCGAGTACCAGTCAGGAAGGAAGTTCCTGAGATGATGAACCTGTTCCTAGTCAGATTGTGATGCTATGACAAACTACATAGACAAGGTGGCCTATCAACAACAGAAATGAATTTCTCACCATCTGGAAGCAGAAAATCAGATGTCAGAGCATCAGTGTGGCTAGGTACTGGTGAGGATTCTTTTCCTTGCTTGCACATGGCCGCCTTCTTGCTGTAGCCTTTGGTGGCAGACAGAAAGAGAGCTGTCTCTCTTCTTCCTCTTATCAGAGCACTAATCACTTCAAGAGGGTCACATTCTTTTGGCTCTTCTAACACTAATCACCTCTCCAAGGCCCCACTCCGAATACCATCACATTGGGGTTAGGACTACAACACAGGAATTTTGAGGAACACACGTTCAGTCTATAAGGGCCCTCCAGTCAGCCTCACAGTGCAAGTTCAGGGACAGCTCGCAGGGTTCAGGCAGGGCACAGAGAGGTAGGAAGCATGGGTTCTGCCTCCTCCAGGAACCATGCAGCCAAAACAGGGATGACGGGGCAGATCATAGCCTAGTGGGTGAGGAGCAGCAGGAGCCCAAGGTGCCACTAAGACAAGGCCCATCCCATATCCAAGGCCCACTCATTCCAGGGATGCAGTAGGTTCCTGTGAAATGTGACTCTCTAAACGATTGCAAACCCTGAAAGAGGGAGATATTTCCCATCTCCCTGAGTGCAGAGGAGTCACGTGACTGGCCCACATCAGGCACCAGTGAATACAGAGTCATGACCCTTGCCCTTCACTCCCTACACTTTTCCAAGTGCCTCAATTGTGCTGAGCTGGACCCCAGGAGCATAGTGGCTGGGGGAGGTGAGGATGCCTACGCACCATTCATGACGACCTGCCTGGTGTGGTGTTCCAGAAGCTTCCTGAACTTAGAAACAGGGTGTACAGCCCCACAATATGGTGCCTAAGTTGAGCACATGCTCTGAGGTCTTCTGGATGTGAGGTCTTCTGGATGTGGAGACTGAGCTGGAAATGGAGATAGTGGCACCCAATAAAAGCACCCACAGGGTAAATGGTCCTTCACCGGGGCCACAGAGGGCAGGCAGGACTTGGGCTATGCACAAGGACAGGAGAAGAAAAAGGTAGGGGGATGTCTGTAAGGCCAAGTGGCAAGTTCCAGGGAGTATGTGAAAGAAGAGGGTGTAGACATGCTGCCCTTTGACATCCAGCAGAAGGGTCAGGCAACTGTATTCCTGAACAATTCTCCCCACCTGCCGCCCCTCTCTCCCATCACAAAGACCAAAGCTCTGCATGCTGAGCAGGGCTGGGGCAGACACTCTGTGAGTCACAGACATCCTGACCTGACATGAACCCTGGAGGAGGAATCAGAACTCAGAATGAAGAGGAAGGCCTTGGCCAGGAGGGAGTGAGGGGAGATATTAGGTCATGTCTCTGAGAGGATGGGAGAATCTGAGAGGGGGCTAGGGAAGAGTGCAGAGGCCTGCCACACCCAGTGGTTGAGGGAGTTGCCCAGAGTTGGGAGGATGGGCTGGGAAAGAGCAGCTGTGCTCCCAGGCTCAGCCCCTCCCTAATCCCTCCTCTTCTCATCACACTTGCTCCAGCAGGTGAAGACATGTCCCTTCAGACAAGTCCCTGTCCCAAACTCAGGCAGCCTCCAGACAACAAATGCCGCCTTCCAGGCAGCCCCTGCTTGGCCTGTGGGGTATGTGCCCTTGCCCAGCAGGAAGATGCTCACCTACCACCCTTCAGCAGGTCCCATCTCCAACTTCCTGGGATCACCTTATACTGAGGCTCACCAGTTCCTGACCGGTATGCTATGCCTACGGCCGTTAGTAGTAATGCGATAGAAAGGAGCTGTTTTAGATGCCGATATCATTGTACATTACATCAACTCTGCAGAAGTCAAGCACCCGAGGGGAGGCAATAGGAGTTGTGGGGACTCCTGGCAAGATCCTGAGGGTCCATGAGGCCAGTCCCCACAACCACGGCAAGATGGGTCTTCCTCAATCTAGTGAACTGGCCCTTGCTTGCCCAGAAATCTCACAGGTACTTCTTATCTCCTGCCTAGGTCATATCCCAACATGCCCAGGTGGGCAGACACCTGCTTATTCCCTCAGTCCAATGCCCCTTGTTCTGTCCTGCTGAGGATAAAGGTGGAGTTATTGTCTCCTCCATTTTCACACCCACCTAGCCTGGAAGACACTAGCCTCTGTATCCAGGTCAAGAGTGGTGTCCTCACAAGCCAAGGCTTTTCTCTTGGCAAAACCACACACTTGGGAAAAGCTCTGGCTGGGATTAGGAGAGGTCCAGCCCTGACACTAGCCTCCCTGGAAGAAGAAGAAGCTGCTCAGAGCACAGTGCTATCTCTTAGCACCGAAGAAGAAAATGGGTATGTGACATAGAGAGATGTATGGTTCATAGTAACTTTCCATCAAGGCTGCAAATACTGACGGGACAACCCCGAGAAGTCCTCATCATAGTCGAGACCTTGAAAGTTGGTGTTGGAGGGTCCCGGAAATAAGTCAGAGTCTATCAGTGCATGGTAGCCAGCCTACACCTCCCCTAACCCTAATCAAGACCTAACCATAACCATGAAGGACACATCCCTGTGGATCCCAGGACTGGGCCCCTACCAGACCCTAATGCCCTCATTTCCCCCAATCCACAGAGCATAACAGAGGCAGCCTGCTACCATTTGCCAACACAACTACCTCCTTCATTCACATCTATGTACAATGCCCAAAGATGGGCTCCCCACTCCCTCCCCCAGGTCCTGCACCACCCATAGAGCTGCCCTCCTCCCTCCCCCAGTGGCTTCCCACCTCAACTCACTGAGACCCATCTGAGTGGGCATTCTGTGAGGGGATCCCTGGC
Organism: Carlito syrichta; assembly: GCF_000164805.1. Lineage (NCBI taxonomy): Eukaryota > Metazoa > Chordata > Mammalia > Primates > Tarsiidae > Carlito > Carlito syrichta. Next base: position 10,480 of record NW_007161685.1, read on the forward strand.
TGCGTTGTGGTAGGAGGTGCTCTGAGAATCTCATATTCCATGTTGCCAAATGAGGGCTGGCATCTAGGAGGTTGCCCCCAACCCCTTCTTGCTGCAGTTTTTTCTTCTCCTTCTCAGTTACAAATGAGTCACACCTTCTTTTTTGGGAGGGTGGAGGTTGGACCACTCCCGGGCCTAGAGCTTGCCCCCGGAAACTCTGAATCCACACTCCCGGAGGACCATCTGTCCACCAGGGGATGGTCTTCCAAGGCGAGCTGGCTCCCTGGACTTGGCATCAGGAAGTGGTGCAGAGCTGTGACCCCTTTTATGAGCATATGGGGGGTGGGGGACTCGCTGGGGACCCTGATCTCTAACACACTGAAGTCCGCAGGCAGGTTCTGGACTCGAGGAAGGCACCCAGAGCAGCAAGCAGTGCTGAGAGGGCCAAGACGAAGGCCAGGCTGGGGAGCTCACCCCATCCTTACTAAACCCATCCACTTGCCCAGCTGTCACAGAGACAGGAGGGGGTTCTTCTAAGAGACCAGAGCAGACTGTCCGGTGGTCCTGGAAAGAACAGGGTGGCTGGGTGGCCCTTGGTGTGGAAGGCTTTGGGCACCTTGGGAGGCGAGTGGGGCCCTCAGGCCAGGACAGGTTGGTGAGTACTCGGCCATATCCAGCAGGGCTGTGGAAGTCCATCTGGGGTGGGCAGATGTCTGTGTTGACTCTTAGTGGGTAGCCACGGTTGTGTGTCTCTGCTGCTTGGCTATCTGCAGACTTGAAGGAACGTAAGCTCAACCCAGACAGGCTAAGACTCAGGTCAGACCTGGCACCCTCTTTCTCCTACAGGGCCAGGAGTTGCTTCTTCGCCAGCTGGGAGGAAACGGGCACTCAGGGGACTGCTCAGGGGAGCAGGGTCCAGATGGATTGAGACAGAAGCACTCCACAGGGGTGGGGGAGAATAGCGAAGGGGCTTCCTGTGAAGACAGTCTGCAGCCCTGCTGGCGCTGAGAGCTTTATTTCATGTGTGTCCTGCCCACCCCGACTCCTCTCCCGCTTCTTCCTTGTCAACAGCTGCATTTCCTCCCTGGGGCGACTCCCTTAGAACCAAGAATCCCAACAGTGTAGAGAAGTAAATCAGGTGGGTGGTCTATGCTAGTGTCCCTTCCCCCTGCAGGTCTTAGCGGCTCTTGCTCCCCTGATGATGCTGGTGTCCTCCCTCCACTTTGTCTTGGCGTGACTCCTTCTCCTGTGTTGCTGGTGTCCCTCCCTCCCCTGCTGTTCCCAGTGTCCCTTCCTCTGCTGAAGTGCTCATGTCTCTTCCTGCCCAGAAGTTCCTGGTGTCCCTTCCTGCCCTGGTATTCCTGATGTCTCTCCCTTCCCTGGAGTTCTGAGTATCTCTCCCCGGTCTGGTGTTCCTGTTGTCACTCCATACCCTAGACTTCCCGGTATCCCTCCCTCCCCTGAAGTTCCTTCTATACCTCACAGCCCTTGAATAACCCATGTCCCTCCCTGCCCAGGTGTTCCCAGTGTGCCTTCCTGCCCTGGTTTTCCTGGTGTCCCTCTGTCCTCCATTGTTCCAGGTGTCACTCCCTGCCACGAATTTCCTGGTGTCCCTCCCTCCCTTGATGATCCCAGTGTCCTTCACTCTGCTGGTGCTCCTGGTGTCCCTCCTTGCCCTGAAGTTCTTACTGTCTCTACCTCCAGTTTTGTTCATGCTATCCTTCCTTCCCATGAAGTTCCCATTGCCCCTCCCTCCCTTGAAGTTCCCAGAGTCCTTTACTCTGCTGGTGTTCCTCTTGTCCCTACTTCCTCTGGTATTCCTGGTGTCCCGAACTCCACTGGTATTCCTGGTGTCCCTACCTCCATTGGTGGCTCCTGGTGTTCCTTGTTCCTCAGGCGTTCCCACAGCCCCTTCCTCCACTGGTGTTCCGGGTGTACATCCCTTACCTGAAGTTCCTGGTGTCCCTCCCTCTCCCAGTGTTCCTGGTGGCCCTCCCTTCCCCAGTGTTCCCGGAGTCTGTTTCTCCCCTGCATTCCTCATGTCCTTCCCTACCCTGAAGTTCCTGGTTTCCCTCCAGCCCTTGTTTTCCTCCTTGCCCCGATGTTCTCAGTGTCACTCCCTATCCGTGATCTTCCCAGTGTCCATACCTACCATGGTGTTCCTGGTGTCTTTTCCTGCCCTGGAGTTCCTAGTGTCCATACCTCTGCTGATGCATTCAATGTCCCTCTCTCTGCTGGTATTCCCAGTGTCCCTTTCTCCACTGGTGTCCATGGCGTCCCTCCCTACCCTGGTGTTCCCGGTGTCCCTCTCTGTCCTTGTGTTCACAACTGTCCCTCCCTGCCCTGGCATTTTGGAGTCCCTCCTTGCCTTGGTTTTCCCAATGCCCCTCCATGCCCTGGTGTCCCTGGTGTCCTCCCCGCCCTGAAATTCCTGGTATTTCTCCCTCTCAGGTATTCCCTGTTGTCCCATGCCACCTTGATTTTCTCCACATCCCTCCCTTCCCTTTGTTCCTGTGTTCCTGGTGTCACCCCTCTGTTTGTGTTCCTGGTGTCTCTCCCTTCCCTGGATTTCCTGGTGTCCCTTTCTCCCCTGGTGTTCAATATGTCCCTCCCTGCCCAGGTGGACCAGGTGTCCCTCCCGCTTCTGGGGTACCTGGGTGGGGTTCAGTCCTTCCTCCTTCTAGAGTTACTAAGTAAGGGCCAAGGGATCCCTCTGTGATTCTGGGGAAAGGAGTGCTTCCAGGAATTGCAGATAAATAACAGCCTCCACCTGCGATTACAAGGATAGGATGGGGGCATCCTGAGCATGGAGAGCCCTGGAGCCAAGGGGGCCTCAGGAAAGGCAGAAAGAAATGAGTACCCTCTTGGTCCACACCCCATGATATTTTATATCCTGGCCACACATACACACACACACACACACACACACACACACACACACACACACACACAAACATACCATGGTAGCACAAACATACACCCTGACATGGAGAGACACATAGAGTCACTGAGACACACAAACAGAACTATGCACAGACAATGAAAAACACAGACACATGTAACATACACACTCACACTCACCTAAACACAGAGTAATAAACCAAACACTGACACACAGACATTAACTCACACACTCAAACACACAGTCATATACATAGAGACAGACACATAGACACAGACACACACACAGACACACACACACACACATACACACACACACACAGTGCTCAGTAGCTGAAAAACTGAGCTGAATCTCAAGGACTTGATGTTGGGAGCCAGCCATGGAGGCCCACTGAGCATTAGGGATCAGGAAGGGCTGTTGACCCCGAGACCACTAGGATGCGTTCAGGAGCTATTTGATCCCATTTTCTCCCCCTTTCTACTCAGCACTAACCAGATTCAGCTCCTGTGAGCTCAAAACATAAAAACTCTGAGACCGGGATGAACACAAGCTAACTTGAGAAGCTCATGACTCCCATTCTTCCGCAAACTGCAGTTTTGGCTTTCACACATCGCTTCTGCACTAGACTGGAGTCCAGTCTCTTTCTTTCTCTCTCTATCTCTTTCTCTCTTTCTTCTTCCTCCCAATCGCCAACACCATCTCCACCTTTGAGGTACCCTGAACCCAGCTGGAGCTGGAACCCGGCAAGTGGCACCCGACGTGGGGCTTCAAGGTAAGTTTTCTTTTTCTTTTTTTGGGATGGATAGGACCTCACCCAGGGTGCCGTGGACCCCTCTGTAGAGACAGGCAGAGCAAGGAAGGGTGAGCAGTTTAAGAGCTATGATGGAATCATGGGCCAGAATGAATCTAAAGAAAGGAACATGTCTACTAGTATTTTGAACATATTGTCCGATAGAGAAACCAATTGGCTTGCCTTTTGCATTTTGTATGCCTTAGCTTTATGGAATATTATCAGAGATGCTTTAAATCCACAGCACGACTTCTCTAAAATTCTGGTCAAAAAGAAAGACACTCCCTTGCTGGCCATAGCCTCGGCACCTCCTTTAGATGATGAATTTTTCCCCAAGGAGGAATGGAGTTTGAGGAGGAAGTGATTGTGTATCATAAGCAAAAAAATCCTGGTAATGTTGCCAAGGCACTTCCTCCCATACCCTTTATTAGAAATAAGGTGAAAACACCGAAATTCACACCTGGGTATGTGTCTCCGGCTAATGTAGGTATGCAGGGAGCCAGAATAAAGGCTGAGAAAGAGGGAGACATTACCTTGTTTTCTTGCTTTCCAGTAATTTATATGGAAGAAGGCACAGTAAATGAGGCACCTCATTGGGAGCCACTACCATATGAATTGATTAAGGAACTTAAAGAGGCTTGTACTCAGTATGGGCCTGTGGCCCCTTATACTATTACTATTATGGAACAATTTGCCACTTGGTGGATGACACCACAAGATTGGCGATACCTTGCTAAAAGCTGTTTGTCAAGAGGAGCCTATTTACTATGGACAACTGAATTTGAAGATCAGGTAAGGATCCAGAAGGCTGCTAACTAGCAGAGGGATCCAAATCAGTTTTATATTTCTAGCAATATGCTGTTAGGAAGAGGACTATATGAGTCAGTTGACAGTCAACTAATCTTACCCAAGGAAGTTTTACTCCAGGTAAATTCTTGTGCAAGTGAGGCTTGGAAGAAGTTACCTATTAATTCTACTCAGATTTCCTCACTATCTGATCTTAAGCAGAAAACAGATGAAACTTATGAGGAGTTTCTCTCTAGACTTACAACAGCACTAAATAGAGTAATCTCTAATGCAGAAGCAGCAAATATCCTTATTACACAGTTGGTTTTCGAGAATGCTAACAGTACTTGCCAAGCTTTGATTAGACCGATTAGAAGAACAGGAAAATTAACTGATTATATCAGGCAATGTGCTGATATTAACCCTGCTTTTATGCAGGGTATGGCAATAGCTGCCACCTTGAAGGGAGAAACTTATGCACAATTTTTTCAGGGAATGCAAAATGGTAACAATAGATCAAAAAACAGCTCGGTTTTAACTTGTTATAACTGTGGGCAGCCTGGCCATATTAGTAGGAACTGCCCAGCTAAACAAGGACTTCAGGAAGCTCTGATGCAACAGCCTAATGAGAGCTCTCTACCAAAGTCTCTGTGTCCTAGGTGTCAGAAAGGATTTCATTGGGTTAGGGATTGCAAATCCAAATTTCATAAAAATGGCACTCTGTTTACTAAACAACAATCTACAGTGCCAATTCCGGGAAATGGGCAGAGGGGCCGGCCCTGGCCCCAAGTAACAATAGGGGCAACTTCCAGCATGAATCCGTTTGTTCCCTTTGTCCCATCTCAGAACTCATCAGAGCCACCCCAGGGAGCACAGGACTAGACCTCCGTTCCTCCACCACAACAATATTAACTCCAGATGTTCCAGTTACCCCAATTCCAACAGGAGTGAAGGGCCCTCTCCCAGATGGAATAGTGGGTATAATATTAGGAAGAAGTTCCTTGTCTCTACAAGGAGTTTCTGTGATTCCTGGAGTGGTGGACTCTGACTACACAGGGGAAATCCAGGTACTTGTTGCTCCCCCTAGCAAAACTACAATTTTATGAAGGTCAAAGAATAGCTCAGTTACTACTCTTACCCTATCATAAACGGGCAAGTCTCTAACCAATAACCCAGGGGTGACTCTGGATTTGGCTCAAGCAATTTCACTTTCTGGGTTCAGGAAATTACTAACTCCAGACCTCTAAAAGTTTTATATAATCAAGGAGTTAAAATTAAAGGTCTGCTAGATACAGGGGCTTATGTTTCTTGTATTGCTGAGAAAGACTGACCGTCGTCCTGGCCAACACAAGCAGCCCCATCAGGACTCATTGGTATTGGTCGAGCACCCATGTAGCCAAAATTTCTCAAATCTTAAATTGGACAGAAAACGAAACTTCAGTAACCTTTTGTCCCTACATCATTCCTTCCATCCCCATTACACTTTGGGGACATGATATTCTTGCTCAAATGAGCATGCTTCTGTATAGTCTAGATGACAAGGTGTCAGCACAAAAGCTACAAATAGGATGTGATTCCTTAAAGGGACTTGGAAGGAACAGACAGGGCATAAAAGGACCCTTTCAGGTTGTAGAGAGGAAAGACTGGTCTGGTATTGGCTAACCCAAAGACTGAGACGGGTGGCATGAATCCTGTTGAATCAAATGAATAGGCTGGAGAAAAATGTAAACAAAATAAGGGTTTTCACTTCCTTTGTCCTCTCCTATTCCTCCTACAACTCCAATTCCTGCCTTCCCTACTACTCTTGTTTCTTGTAATCTGTTCTGTGAGTCCTTTCACCTTTATCTGAGAAGGAAGGGCAGGCATCTACGGCCGTGGTGCCTAGCTCTGACTTTCAGTCTTTCTCTTTTACCTTTGGAGAAGGGGTGGGTGCCAAAGGCCATGGCACCTCACCCCAAACTGCAGACTTCTCACCCCCCCACATGTCTCTTCTCAACGGGGTGGCTTGGACAAAAGGATGTTAAAAATTCTTCTTTGTTGTCTTCTTAGGATAAATTTCTCTCAAGTTCAACTTTCCCAGATGGAAGTAAAGGAATCATATAAGTGAATTCTGTTAGCTAACTACAAAATAGGTGTTAATAAGCAGACTAGACTGGAAGGACAAGTTATTTTGGATGTATTTTATCTCTCAGTCAGCACTGGCACAAACTCCAAAAATTAGAAAAGGGCCCACAAATCCCTCAACTATAACTATTGGACACAACCTTTAAAGTCTTTAACAACTGGGAGGAGAAAAGAATGAAGGACCAAAAACATAAGATAAACTTACTGCGTGTAATCTGAGACATCGAGGTGGGAGAAGAGCTCACCATCTGCTACCTGGATATGCTGATGACCAGTGAGGAGTGCCAGAAGCAGCTGAGGGACCAATACTGCTTTAAGTGTGACTGAATCCGATGCCAAACCCAGGACAAGGTGATCTGCAACTCTTTCACCGTCTGTACTGCAGAGATGCAGGAAGTGGGTGTTGGCCTGTATCCTAGTATGTCTTTGCTCAATCACAGTTGTGACCCTAACTGTTCAATTGTGTTTAATGGACACCACCTCTCAGTGTACCTGCTTGCCCCTTCAATGATATGGAAAAGGACTGGTCACTCATCCAGCGAGATACTGGCTTCCTGAAATGGAGAGACTGTGCTTATAACTCTAAGGTGGACTATACTGTACCTGATGAAAGACTATATATTAGTGACTGGGGTTTTAATGGCTCTATGCAATATTTATAAGGTGTCTTGTACTGGGTGTATTTTTAAGTAATTGTTTAACTAATGCCTTTTACGAAGATTTTGTTATCCTTGAGCAGCCATCTTATTTGATGATTCTTGTATAATTGTCATCTCATTGGTATGATGCATATGGTTTACAGATATTGTATGAGGCTAATGCTCTTTTAGAAAGACAGAAAAGATTTTTGGCTACTTTTAATTTTAGGAGTTATAGCTTTAATAGCTACTTTTGAGTTGTAGCATTATCTAGGGAAGTTCATACAACTATGTTTGCTGATCAGCTGTATAAAAACATTTCTATTGCCATAGCTATTCAGGAAATCATAGACCAGAAGTTGGAAAGTAAGGTTAATGCTTTGGACGAAGGAGTTTTAGCAGTAGTGCAAGAACTTGTGAACTTAAAAAAGAAATTGGCTCTCCAATGTCACTCTGAGTTTAAATCTGTCCATACTTGGGACAAAGTAACTTGGAATTTGGAACCATTCAGACCTGAGTATAGACCGTACTAAAGTACATCAAGAAATTCAGGCATTATTTGCTAACCAAAAAACATAATGTCTATACTCATCAATGTGGGCATTTGTGGAGCAGTGATTCTTTTGTTGCTGTGTTTACTCCCAATCATCTTCAGAGTGCTAAAGAAGAGTCAGCTCAATATGGAGTTTCATGGTTTCATGCAAAAAAATAAAATAAAATAAAAAAGAGGGAGATGTAGGGAGCCAGCCATGGAGGCCCGCTGAGCATTAGGGATCAGGAAGGGCCGTTGACCCCGAGACCATTAGGATGTGTTAGGGAGCTATTTGACCCCATTTCCTCCCCCTTTCTACTCAGCACTAACCAGATTCAGCTCCTGTGAGCTCAAAACATAAAAACTCTGAGACCGGGATGAGCACAAGCTAACTTGAGAAGCTCATGGCTCCTATTCTTCCGCAAACTGCAGTTTTGGCTTTCACACATTGCTTCTGCACTAGACTGGAGTCCAGGCTCTTTCTTTCTCTCTCTCTCTCTTTCTCTCTTTCTTCTTCCCCTCAATCGCCAACGCCATCTCCACCTTTGAGGTACCCTGAACCCAGTTGGAGCAGCTTGAGTCCCTGGAAGCCCACAGATCCTGGTGCTCCAGGCTAGCCCACCTTGGTGATGAAGTCTTCTTGGGAGCAAAACTTGTCAAGGTAGCTCAGGAGACCCAGGTTTGGGAACATCTCATCCAGTTCCTGCGAGTGTGGGATCATGGCCTTTTGCCGCTGTCTCTCAAAACAAGGCCCCAGCAGCCCATCGACAACCATGCACTTCTTCATGGCTTCAGGTGGGATTTCCTTGGGTGCCTTAGTCTCCAGTGTCCTTGATGTCTGAGTGATTCCAGGTAGGCAGGCATTGCCTTGGTGCTGGCTTTGCTGGGAAAGTGTACTGAGGCCAAGAGGAAGAAGAACAGGTGTGTCAAGGCCTGCACTTCCCACATGCAACACTCTGGGGAGGGAAGTACTTGGTGACACATGACGGGTCCAGCCTGGGTTGGGAGACCTGATCCCAGGACCATGAGAGGTGAAATTGCAAATCGTGGCATAGCCATGGCAGCATCATATGGGAATATGCCAGAAGCCATGCATAACCCAGGCTT
>NW_007161686.1:0-508 GCF_000164805.1 Carlito syrichta
CCAAATCATTTTCTGTTGGGAGCCGGCCACGGAGGCCCACTGAGCGTTAGGGATCAGGGAGGGCCGTGGACCTCGAGACCGCTAGGACGTGTTCGAGAGCCGTAGACCCCATTTTCCTCCCCCTTTTGCCATGCAGCACAAGAACAACCTAAAGGAACTCTGCTGGCCTAAGCTGAAGACTCTGTGACTGTGACAGGCATAGCTGACTCTAGAAACCCATTGTTCCTGTTTCCCATAAACTGCGGTTTCGGCCTAGGTATTAGATATAATTCAAATTCAGGTCACATTTGGGAGCCTTTTATACGGTACAAGCTTCTTTATAAGATTTAAAAGGATATTTATAGAATTAGTATATACTTAGGGAGAGCTGTTTGCAGCTTTTCAATGGTGAAGATGATTTTCGAGAGTGGCCCAGCACAGAGTTTGGACTGGGCCACATTCCTGAGAGCCCAGCATGTACTTTGGACTGGGCTGCATTCTTTTGGGCCGGCTTTAGCTACAGTTAGTG
>NW_007161687.1:0-680 GCF_000164805.1 Carlito syrichta
AAGTCAGCTAGTTAATTCAAGTGGCTAGCCAACTGCTAGCTAGGTAGCTACATAGTTAACTCAGCTGTCTAGTCAACTGGCTAGCTGGTTAAGTCAACTAGTTAAGTCAGCTGGCTAGCCACCTTGCGAGGTAGGTAGATAGCTAATTAAGTCAGCTGGCTAGCTGGCTGGTTAGCTAGTTAAGTCAGTGTGTTAAGTGACCTGGCTAACTGGCTGGCTAGCTAGGTGGCTAGCTAGTTAAGCCAGCTGGCTAGCTGGATGGCTATGTAGTTAATTCTGCTAGTTAAGTCAGTTAGTTAGCCGGCTGGCTAGCCTGGTGGCTGCAAGTTAAGCCGCCTGGATAGCAGGCTTGTCAGGTAGGTGGCCAGGTAGTTAAGCCGACTGGCTAGCCAGCTGTCCATCAGGGTGGCTGGTTAGTTAATGCAGCTGGCTATCTGACTGTCCAGCCAGTCACCTGGCTATTGAATCCAGCTTGCTATCCTGTTGGTCAGCCCACTACCTAGATAGCCAAGTAGCTAGCTAGGTAAGCCAGCTGGTTAACCATCTAACCAACCTGGTAGCTAGCTAGTTATTTCAGCTGGTTAGCCAGCTAACCAGCCAACTAACTAGTCAGCTAGTAAAGTCAGCTGCCTAGCAAGTAAAGTCAACTTATTAAGTCAGTTGGCTATACAGTTGGGTTA
>NW_007161688.1:0-3177 GCF_000164805.1 Carlito syrichta
CCCAGCTGACTTAACTACCTGATTAACGAGCTAGGTAGCTGGCCAGCCAGTTGATTAAACTAGCTGAATTAACTAGTAATTCAGCTGGCTAGCTAGTTGACATAACTAGCTCTCTACTTCTCCAGCCACCTGGATAGCCAGCTGACTTAACTAGCTGACTTAACTAGCTAGCCAGCTGGCTAGCGAGCTGACTTACCTAGGTCATTACCTGTCATAACTAGGTGTCTTTACTAGCTGGCCTGCTTTCTAGCCAGTTGAATTAACTAGCTTGCTACATAGCTAGCCATCTGCCTATCCAGCTGAATTAATTAGGTGACATATCTACCTAGCAAGCTGTCTAGCCAGCTGAATAAATATCAAGCTACCTAGGAATCCAGCGGATTAGTCAGCTGACTTAAAGTAGTAGCTTAACTATCTAACCAGCTGGCTACACAGCTGACATAGCTTGCTAGCTAGCTGACTTAGTTAGCTCACTTAACTACTTAGCAAGCTGACTTAACTGGCTGACTTAACTAGTTAGCTAGCTAACTTAACTACCTGAAATATATATTTTTAAAATATTTAACTATTAACTATTTAACTAGCTGAATAACTAGCTGACTTATCTAATTACCTAACTAGTTAGGTAGCAGACTTAAGTAGCTGACTTAAATATTTAGCTAAATTGTGAGCTAGCTTACTTAGCTACCTGACTTATCTAGCTAGCTGGTTAGCTAGCTGACTTAGCTAGCTGACTTAACTAGTTGTCCAGCAAGATAACAAGCTGACTTTACTAGTTGTCCAACAAGATAACTAGCTGACTTAATGAGTTGATTAACCAGTTAGCTAACTGTTTTAACTAGTTGGTAAACTATTTAACTAGCTGACATAACTAGTTAGTTAACGAGTTAGTTAGGTGACTTTACTTGTTGGATGATGAGCCGGCCGACTAGTTAACGCATTTAACACATTGGCTGACTACTCAGCCAAATTGTTAGCAGGCTTAACAAGGTGGCCCACTAGCCGAGTAGTTAGCTGGGCAAACGAGTTGGCCAACTAGTTAGCACGTTTAACTGATTGGATGACAGGTTTCATGACCTAACTAGTCAGCTGACTATTTGGCTGACTAGTTGTCTGGCCTAACGATTTGGCTGACTAGTTAGCTGAGCTAACTTTTCAGCTGTCAAGGTGGCCGACTAGTCAACTGATTGATTAGATAAATAACTAGTTGACTGGCTAGTCGGCTGACCGCTTAGCTGACTTAACTGGTTGGCCAGTGAGTTAGCTGATAGGTCAGCTGAATTAACTAGTTGACCAGCGAGTGAGCTGACTGGTCAGCTGAATTAACTAGTCAGCCAGTGAGTTAGGTGACTGGTCAGCTGTCTTAGCCATTCTGCTGGCGAGTGAGCTGACTGGTCAGCTGAATTTAGTCGGGTGGTGAGTGAGCCGAATGGTCAGAAGACTTATCTAGTCAACCAGTGATTGAGTCGACCTGTAAGCCGACTTAACTAGTCAGCTGTCAAGTGAGCTGATGGGTGAGCTGCCTTAACTAATCAGCCAGCAAGTTAGCAGACCGGTGAGCTAAATTAACAAGTCAGCTGGTGAGCAAGCCGACTAGTTAGCTGATGTATTGGACTGTGAGTGAGCCAACAAATAATTCACCTGTTAGCAGGAGAATGAACAGACTAATTTGCTGACCGGTTGGCAGGTGAGTGAGCCGACTAGTTAGCTGACATGATGGAAAGCGAGTGAGCCCATTACTTATCTGATCAGCTGGTTGAGTGACTAGCCAATTAGTTAGCTAAGTAATTAGCTGATTTGCTAGCTGACATAACTAGCTAGCTGACTAGCTCGCTGTCTATCTAGCTGCCTTAACTAGCTAGCAAAGAAGCTATATAGCTGTCTAGCTAGCTGACTTAACTAGCTAGCTAACTGGCTAGTTAGCAGGCTTGCTGACTTAACTATCTAGCTGACAATCTAGCTGACTAGCTAGCTGACTGAACTGGCTAGCTGAGTAGCAACCTCTTTAGCTATCTGACTTAACTAGCTAGCTGAATAGTTAGCTGACTTGCTAGCTGTCTTAACAACTAACTGGCTAGCTAGCTGACTTTACTAGCTGACTAGCTAGTGGGCAGGCTAGCTGGCTAGCAAACTGGCATAAATAGTGAGAGATCGTGTTGGTTAGATGGCTAGCCAACTGGCTTACCTATCTAGCTACATGGCTGGGTAGCTGGCTAGGCAGCCGGATATCTAGCTAGTAGGGTGGCCAGCAGACTAGTCAACTGACATAAATAGCCAGGCGGCTGGCTGGAGAGTCGCATAGCCAACCACCTTACTAGCCAGCCACCCTGCTGGGCACTTACATGACCGAGTTGCTAACCAAATGGCTTAACTTGTCAGTGACCTAGGTATCCAGCCTGCTAACCAGCTAAGTTAACTAGCTGACTTAAGTAGATAGCCATCTGGCTAACCAACTGGCTTAACTAGCTAACCACCTAACTATCCAACTGTATAGTCAGGTGACTTAACACGCTGACTTAACTAGCTAGCCATCCAGCTAGCCAGCTGACTTAATTAGCTAGCTAGCTACCTCACAAGGTGCCTAGCCAGCTGACTTAACTAGCTTACTTAACTAGCTAACCAGCTGGCAAGACAGCTGAGTTAACTATGTAGCTACCTAACTAGCCAGTGGATTAGCCATTTGAATTAACTAGCTGACTTAACCAGCTAGCCAGTTAGCTAGGCAGCTGACTCAACTACCTGATTTAACTAGTTAGCCAGCTGGTTAGCAAGCTTACTTAACTAGCTGACATCCTTAGCTAGCAAGGGGTCTAGCCAGCTGACTTAAATAGCTAGCTACCTATGTATCCTGCTGTCTTATCAGCTGACTTAACAACCGACATACCTAGCTAACCAGTTGGCTAGCCAGCTGACTTAACTAGCTAGCTACCCAGCTAGGCAGCTGGCAAGCCAGTTGGCTTAACAAGTTGATTAACTAGCTAACCAGGTAACTTAACTAGCTGACTTAACTAGCTAGTTTCCTAAATAACCAGCTGACTTAACCACATAAAATAACTAGCTAGCTACTTAGCTAGCTATCTAGCTAGCTAGCCGACTTAACTAGTGAAATATCTAGCTAGCCAGCTGTCTGCATTCTGATTGACTAGCTTTTTGACTAGCCAGTGAGCAGCCTAGCCA
>NW_007161688.1:3458-4345 GCF_000164805.1 Carlito syrichta
CTGGACAGAGAGCTGACTTACCAAGCTGATTTAATTAGCTACCCATATGGCCAGCCAACTGACTTAGCAAGGTCACTACAAGCTAGCCAGCTGGCTTGCCAGCTGATTTAACTAGCTCTCTAAACTAGCTGAACTGCTTTCTAGCCAGTTGAATTAAGTACCTTGCTACATAACTATCCAGCTGAATTAACTAGGGTACTTATCTAGCTAGCTGACTTAAATAGCAAGTTACCTAACTACCCAGTGGGCTAGTCAGCTGACTTATCTAGATGAGTTAAATATCTAGCCAGATGGCTATACATTTGAAATAAGTAGCTAGCTACATAGTTGGCAATCTGGCTAGCAGGGTGACTTAACAAGCTGACTTAACTAGCTAGTCAGGTGGTTAGTCAGCTGACTTAATTGCCTAGCTACGTAGCTAGCCATCAGACTAGACAACTGACTAAACTAGCTGACTTAACGAAGCAGCCAGCTGGTTAGCCAGCAGACTTAACCAGCTAGCTACCTAGACAGACAACTGGATAGCCAACTGACTTAAGTAGCTGACATAATTAGATGCCTGATTGCTACCCAGCTGACTTAACTAGTTACCTACATACATAGCCCACTGGCAGCAGACGTAACTAACTGACATCACTAGATAGGCAGGTGGGTAGACAGCTTACTTAACTAGCTAGCTACCTACGTATCACCCTGGCTTGCCAGCTGATTCAACTAGCTGATGTAAATAACTACCTAGCTAACCTTCTGGCCAGTGAGATAACTTAACTAGGTGACTTAACTAGCTAGCCAGCTTACAGAAATAGCTGACATAACTAGCTAACTACGTGCCTAGTTAGCTGACTTTACTAGTTGTTTTAACTAGCTAGCTCCCTCGCTAGCTATCA
>NW_007161688.1:4446-5431 GCF_000164805.1 Carlito syrichta
ACTGAATTAACTAGCGACCTGCCTACATAGTCCCCTGGCTGTCAGCTGACTTAACTACCTAACTACATAGCTAACCAGCTGGCCAGCGAGTTGACTTAATTAGGTGACTTAACTAGCTAGCCAGCTGGCTAGCCAGCTGGCCTAACTAGATAACTACCTTCATAGTCAGCTGGCTAACCAGATGATTTAATGGAGTTAACCAGCTAGCCAACTGACTTAACTAGCTGACATAACTAGCTAGCTACCTAGTTCTCAAGGTAAGACAATTAGTTTATTAAACTAGCTAGCTACCTATCTAGCCAGTTGGCTGGTCAGCTGACTTAACTATCTGACATAATTAGCTTGTCAGTTGGATGGCCAGCTGAATTAATGAGATGACTTAACCAGGTAACCAAATAACTAGCCAGTTGACTTAAGTAACTACCTACATAGCCAGCCAGCTGGGAAGCCAGATAAATAATCTAGCTGACTTAACTAGCTAGCCAGCTGTCTAGCCAACTGTCTTAACTAGCTTAATATCTAGCCAGCCAGCTAGCTACCTACGTAGCCTGCTCTATTACCAGCTGACTTAACTACCAAGCTACCTAGCTATCCAACTTGCTAGTGAGCTGACTTAACAAGGTTCCTTAACTAGCTAGCTAACTAGCTAGCCAGTTGACTTAATTAGCTAACTAAACAGCTAGGCAGCTGGCTAGCCAGCTGAGTTAACTCGCTGACTTAACTAGCAAACAAGCTGACGTAACTAGCTGAATTAACCAGCTAGCTACCAAGCTAACCAGCTGGCTTTACTACCTGGCTCAACTAGCTAGCTACCTAGCTAGTTATCTAGCTAGCCAGCTGCATTAACTAGCTGACTTAACTAGCTAGCTAGCTGACATAACTAGCTGACTTATATAGCTAGCTTGCTAGCTAGTCAGCTTAACTAGCTGAAATAACTAGCTAGCCAGATGGATAGCCATCTGACTTGACTAGCTTTTTAAATAGG
>NW_007161689.1:0-735 GCF_000164805.1 Carlito syrichta
TACATATCCAGCCAGCTGGGAAGCCAGATGAATAATCTAGCTGACTTAACTAGCTAGCCAGCTGGCTAGCCAACTGTCTTAACTAGCTTAATATCTAGCCAGCCAGCTAGCTACCTATGTAGCCTGCTCTATTACCAGCTGACTTAACTACCAAGTTACCTAGCTATACAACTTGCTAGTGAGCAGACTTAACAAGGTTCCTTAACTAGCTAGCTAACTGGCTAGCCAGATGACTTAATTAGCTAACTAAATAGCTAGGCAGCTGGCTAGGCAGCTGAATTAACTCGCTGACTTAACTAGCAAACAAACTGACATAACTAACTGAATTAACCAGCTAGCTACCTAGCTAACCAGCTGGCTTTACTACCTGGCTCAACTAGCTAGCTACCTAGCTAGTTATCTAGCTAGCCAGCTGCATTAACTAGCTGACTTAACTAGCTAGCTAGCTGACATAACTAGCTGACTTATATAGCTAGCTTGCTAGCTAGTCAGCTTATTTAACTAGCTGAAATAACTAGCTAGCCAGATGGATAGCCATCTGACTTGACTAAATCTTTTAAATAGGTAACCAGCTGGATAGCCAACTGACTTAATGAGCTGTCTTAACTAGCTAGCCAGCTGTTTGCCCAGCTGACTTAAATAACTGACTTAATGAGCTCACCAGCTGCTGAGCCAGCTGACTTACCTAGCTGACTCCCTATCTAGCCAGCTGGTTAGCCAGCTCACTTACCTACT
>NW_007161690.1:0-418 GCF_000164805.1 Carlito syrichta
GCTGAATTAACTAGGTGAAATATCTAACTAGCCAACTGTCTAACCAGTTGACTTAAATAGTAAGGTAACTAGCCAGCCAGTGGGCTAGTCAGCTGACTTATCCAGGTGAATTAACTATCCAGTAGATGGCTATACAGTTGACATAACCAGCTAGCTACCTAGCTGGCAAGCTGGCTAGCAGGCTGACTTAACAAGGATAGTAAACTACCTAGCCAGCTGGTTAGCCAGCTGACTTAATTGCCTAGATACGTAGCTAGACATCAGGCTAGACAGCTGACTAAACTAGCTGACTTAAAGTAGCCAGTTGGCTAACCAGCAAACTTAACTAGCTATCTACCTAGACACACAGCTGGATAGCCAGTTAACTTAACTAATTGACATAACTAGATGCCTGATTGATAGCCAGCTGACATAAATA
>NW_007161691.1:0-583 GCF_000164805.1 Carlito syrichta
AGTGAGCCGACTGGCCAGCTGTCTTAACTATTCAGCAGGCGAGTGAGGCGACTGGTCAGTGATTTAACTACTCAGCCAGCGAGTGAACTGACTGGTCCGCCAACTTTAGTTGGCTAGTGAGTGAGCTGAATGCTCAGAAGAGTTAACTAGTCAGCTGGCGAATTAACTGCCCGGTTAGCTGACTTATCTACTAAGTCAGCGAGTGACCCGACATGTGAGTGGCCTTAACTAGTTGGCCAGCTTGCGAGCTGACCAGTGAGCTGACATAACTAGTCAGCTGGCGAGCAAGCCGACTAGTTAGTTGACCTGTTGGCCTGCAAGTGAGGTGACAATTTAGTTGTCCTGTTGGCTGGCGAGTGAGCCCCATATTTTGCTGACCAGTTTGCAGGAGAGTGAGCCAACTAATTAGTTGACCTGATGAAATGCGAGTGAGCTCACTAGTCATCTGACCAGATAACTGAGTTGCTAGCAGACTAGTTAGATAAGTAACTAGCTGATTTGCTAACTTGCTAACTGACTTAACTAGCTAGCTGACTAGCTACCCGGCTATCTAGGTGACATAAATAGCTAGCAAACAAGCTAT
>NW_007161692.1:0-516 GCF_000164805.1 Carlito syrichta
ATCTACCTAGCTAGCCAGATGACTTTAATAACTGAAATAACTAGCTAACCAGCTATCTAGAATTCTGATTTAACTAGCTTTTTAACTAGCTAGCGAGCTGGCTAGCCAACTGACATAAAGAGGTGACAACTAACTAGCCAGCTGGTTAGCTAGCTGACTTAACTAGTTGATTAACGACCTAGGCAGCTGGTCAGCCAGGTGACTAAACTAGCTGACTTAACTAGATATCCAGAATGCTAGGCATCTGACTTAACTAGATATCCAGACTGCTAGGCATCTGACTTATCTAGCTCTGTACCTCTCTAGCCAACTGGATAGTGAATTAACTAGGTGACATAATTAGCTAGACAGCTGGCTAGCCAACAGATTAAATAGGTCACAACCTAGCCAACAAGCTTGTGAGCCAGCTGACTTAACAAGCTGTCTTAGCTAGCTGGCCTGCTTTCTAGCCAGTTGAATTAACTAGCATGCTACATAGCTAGCCAGCTGGCTATCCAGCTGAATCAACTAGGTGAC
>NW_007161693.1:0-857 GCF_000164805.1 Carlito syrichta
CAACTAGCATGCTACATAGCTAGCCAGCTGGCTATCCAGCTGAATCAACTAGGTGACATCTCTAGCTTGCCAGCTGTCTACCTGCTGACTTAACTAGCATGCTACCTAGCTAGCCAGCTGCTATCTCAGCTGACTTAACTAGGTGACTAAACTAGTTATCCAGCTGGATAGACAACTGACATAACTAACTAACAACCTAGCTAGCAAGCTGGTTAATCAGCTTTCTTTACTATCTGACTTAACTAGCTAGCCAGCTGGCTATCCAGCTGACTTAATGTCCTAACTACCTAGCTAGCCAGCTGACTTAACTAGCTGAAATAACTAGTGAGACAGCTGGCTACCCATCTGAAGTAACTAGCTTTTTAACTAGCTAGCCAGTTGGCTAGACAACTGAGTTCACCAGCTGACTTAACTAGCTAAGCAGCTGGTTAGCCAACTGACTAATTTAGCTGACTTTACTAGCTGGCTAGCTGGCTAGCCAGCTGATTTAACTGCCTAGGTACCTAGATAGCCAGCAGCCTAGTCAGCTGACTTAACTAGTTGACTTAACGAAGTAGCCAGCTAGCTAGCTAGCAGACTTAACTAGCTACCTACCTAGCTTGACAGCTTGATAGCAAGCTAACTTAACTAGTTGACATAACTAGATAGTCTGATGACTTGCCAGCACACTTAACTAGCTACCTAGCTACATAGCCCTCTGGTTTGACAACTGATTTGACTACCTAACTACCTAGCTAAACTGCTGCCAGCGATCTTAATTAACTATGTGACTTAACTACCTAGCCAGCTTGGTAGCCAGCGAGTTTAACTAGCTAGGTACCCTGCTATGTAGCTGGCTAGTCATCTGACTAAACTAA
>NW_007161694.1:0-817 GCF_000164805.1 Carlito syrichta
CCATGCCAGCTGATTTAAGTAGCTGAAATAAATAGCGAGCCAGTTGGCTGCCCATCTTTCGTAAATAGCTTTTTAACTAGCTAGTCAGCTGGATAGACAACTGAAATATCATGCTGACTTAACTAGCTAACCAACTGGTTAGTCAGCTGACTAAAATAGCTGACTTAACTAGCTGGCCAGCTGTATAGCCACCTGACTTATTTGCCTAGCAACCTAGCTAGCCAGCAGCCTAGCCAGCTGATTTCATTAGCTGATTTAACGATGTAGCCAGCTGGCTAGCCAGCAGACATAACTACCTATCTACCTAGCTAGAGAGCTGGATAGCCAGTTGAATTAACTACATGACATAGCTAGATAGCCTAAAGGCTAGACTGCTGACATAAGTAGCTACCTACTTGCATAGCCCACTGGCTTGCCAGCTGACTTAACTAAAAACTACATAGCTAACCTGCTGGCCAGCAAACTGACTTAACTAGGTGACTTAGCTAGCTAGCCAACTGGGTAGCCAGCTGAATTAAATAGATTGCTAACATGATAGGCAGCTGGCTAGCCAACTGACTTAGCTGTCTTAACTAGCTAGGCAGCTGACTTAGCTAGATGACTTAACTAGCTAGTCACCTAGCTAGAAAGCTGGATGGCCAGCTGACTTAACTACCTGACTTAAGCAGTTAGTCAACTGGCTAGCCAGCTGACTTAACTAGGTGACTTAACTAGCTAGCAGCTGGCTGGCCAGCTGAGTTAACTCGTTAATTTTATCAGCTATCCAGATGGCTAGCCAGCTGACTCACTAGCTAGCTACTTAGCTAGCCAGCTGGAA
>NW_007161695.1:0-794 GCF_000164805.1 Carlito syrichta
TCGCCTGCTTGCTAGTGAGCTGAATTAATTATCTTGCTATATAGCTAGCCAGGTGACTAGCCAGCTCACTTAATTAGCAAGCATCCTAGCTCGCCAGCCAGCTAGCCAGCTGACTTAATTAGGTGACTTAAATAGATAGGCAGCAGGCTAGACAGCTGACTTAGCTATCTAGCTACCTTGCTAGCCAGCTGTCTTGCCAGCTGACTTAACTAGGCGACTTAACATGCTAGCCAGTTGGCTAGCAGGCTGACGTAACTACCTAGCTACATAGCTAGCCAGCTGGAGAGCCACTTGACTTAACTAGCTAATTGCATAGCCTGCTGGCTTGTGAGCTGACTTACTTACCTAGCTACCTAGCTAACCAGCTGGCTAGTGAGCTTACTTAACAAAGTTACTTAACTAGCTTGCTCACTGTCTAGCCAGGTGACTTAACTAGATATCTACCCAGCTAGCCTGCAGGCTAGTCAGCTGACTAAACTCGCTGACTTAACTGGCTAGCAAGCTGACATAACTAGATGACAACCAGCTACCTACCTAGCTATCCAGCTGGCTTAACTGCCTGAAATACCTAGCTGGCCAGATGCCTAGCCATCTGACTTAACTAGCTTTTTAACTAACAAGATGGATAGTCAACTTACTTAATGAGTTGACTTAACTAGCTAGCCAGCTGTTTGCCACCTGGCTTAAACAGCTGACAACCAGCTAGTCAACTGTCTAGTCAGATGTCTAAATAAGCTGGCTACCTATCTAGCCAGCTGGCTAGTCAGCTGACTTACCAAGTTGACTTAAGCTTG
>NW_007161696.1:0-7960 GCF_000164805.1 Carlito syrichta
AGTAACTGATTTGCCAGCCGACTAGTTAGCTAAGTAACAAGCTGATTTGCTAGCTGACTTAACTAGCTAGCTGACCAGCAAGCTCTCTATCTAGCTGACATTACTATCTAGCTAACAAGCAATTGAGCTGTATAGCTAGTTGACTTAACTAGCTAGCTAACTGGCTACTTAGATGGCTAGCTGAAGTAACTATCTACCTGGCTAGCTAGCTGAATAGCTAGCTGATTTAACTGGCTAGCTGACTAGCAGCCTGACTAGCTAGCTGACTTAACTAGGTACCTGAATGGTTAGCTGACTTGTTAGCTCACTTAACTAGCTAACTGGCTAGCTAGTTGACTTAACTAGCTGACTAACTAGTTGGCTGGTGAGCTGGCTACCCAGATGACTTAACTAGCTAGCTACATTGTTGTCTATACGGTTAGCCAGCTGTCTTAACTAGCTAGCTCCCTGACTGACTAGCTGGCTAGGCAGCCAGTGATCTAGCCAGCGGGTTGACCACCTGGGCAGCCAGCTGGCTTAAATAGCCAGCCGGCTGGTTGGACAGTGGAAGAGCCAGCTGGCTTAAATAGCCACCATGCTGGTCAGCCAGCTAGCCAGCTGGCTTAACTAGCTGGTCACCTACCTGACCAGCCTGGTAACCAGTCGGCTTAACTTGCAAGCAACCTAGCTAGCCAGCCGGCTAACCTGTTGTCTTAACGAGCTGACTTAACTTGATAGTCATCCAGCTAGCAAGCTGGTTTAATTAGCGAGTCACCAAGTGAGCCAAACGACTAACCAGCTCACTTAACTCGTTTACTAAACTAGCAGGCAAGCAGGCTAGTCAGCTGACTTATTTAGCTAGCTACTGACATAGACAGGTGGCTAGCCAGCTGACTTAATCAGCTAGCCAGTTGGCCAGTCAGTAGACTTAAGTCGCTAGTTACCTCGCTAGCCAGATGGCTAGCCACTTGAATTAACTAGCCGACTTAACAAAGTAGCCAGTTGTATAGCCAGCTGACTCAACTAGTTTACTTAACACATTAGCCAGCAGGCTAGCCAGCTTACTTAAGTAGCTGACTTCACTACATAGCCAGGTGGCTAGCCAGCTGACTTAACTAGCTAGTTACCTATGTATCCTGCTGGCTTGCCTGTTGACTTCACCTAACTACATAGTTAACCAGCTTGCTAACCAACTAGATTAACTAGCTGTCATAACTAGCTGTCCTGCTTTCTAGCCAGTTGAATTAACTAGCTTGCTACATAGCAAGACAGCTGTCTATCCAGCTGAATTAACTAGGAAAGTTATCTAGCTAGCCAGCTGTCTAGCCAGCTGACTTAACTAGAAAGCTACTTAACTAGCCAGCTGGCTAGTCAATCTGACTTAACTAGGTGACTTAACTAACTAGCTAGCTAGCTAGACAGCTGACATAACTAGCGAGCTACCTAGCTAGCAAGCTAGCTAGCTATCTGACTTAACTAGCTGAATTAATTAGCTAGCTAGCTAACATATCTAGCTGACTTAACTGTCTAGCTTCCTAGCATGCCAACTGATTTAACTAGCTGAAATAAATAGCGAGCCAGCTGGCTGCCCATCTGACGTAAATAGCTTTTTAACTAGCTAGTCAGCTGGATAGACAACTGAAATATCATGCTGACTTAACTAGCTAACCAGCTGGTTAGTCAGCTGACTAAAATAGCTGACTTAACTAGCTGGCCAGCTGTATAGCCACCTGACTTATTTGCCTAGCAACCTGGCTAGCCAGCAGCCTAGCCAGCTGATTTCATTAGCTGATTTAAGGATGTAGCCAGCTGGCTAGCCAGCAGACTTAACTACCTATCTACCTAGCTAGAGAGTTGGATAGCCAGTTGAATTAACTAGATGACATAGCTAGATAGCCTAAAGGGTTAGACAGCTGACATAAGTAGCTACCCTACCTGCATAGCCCACTGGCTTGCCAGCTGACTTAACTAATAACTACATAGCTAACCTGCTGGCCAGCAAACTGACTTAACTAGGTGACTTAGCTAGCTAGCCAGCTGGGTAGCCAGCTGAATTAAATAGATAGCTAACATGATAGGCAACTGGCTAGCCAACTGACTTAGCTGTCTTAACTAGCTAGGCAGCTGACTTATCTAGATGACTTAACTAGCTAGCCACCTAGCTAGAAAGCTGGATGGCCAGCTGACTTAACTAGCTGACTTAAGCAGCTAGTCAACTGGCTAGCCAGCTGACTTAACTAGGTGACTTAACTAGCTAGCAGCTGACTGGCCAGCTGAATTAACTCGCTAATTTTATCAGCTATCCAGATGGCTAGCCAGCTGACTCAACTAGCTAACTACTTAGCTAGCCAGCTGGAAAACCAGCAGAATTAATAAGATGACATAACTCGCTAGCCAGCTGTCTAGCCAGCTGACTTAACTAGCTCACTTAAATAGGTTGCCAGTTGGCTAGCCAACTGACTTAACTAGCTCACTACCTAGCTAGCCACCTGGCTACCCAGCTGACAAGTAGCAGACGTAAATAGCTGGCCTTCTTGCTAGTGAGCTGAATTAATTATCTTGCTATATAGCTAGCCAGGTGACTAGTCAGCTCACTTAATTAGCAAGCTTCCTAGCTAGCCAGCTGGTTAGCCAGCTGACTTAATTAGGTGACTTAAATAGCTAGGCAGCAGGCTAGACAGCTGACTTAGCTATCTAGCTACCTTGCTACTCAGCTGTCTTGCCAGCTGACTTAACTAGGCGACTTAACATGCTAGCCAGTTGGCTAGCAGGCTGACCTAACTACCTAGCTACATAGCTAGCCAGCTGGAGAGCCAGTTGACTTAACTAGCTAATTGCATAGCCTGCTGGCTTGTGAGCTGACTTACTTACCTAGCTACCTAGCTAACCAGCTGGCTAGTGAGCTTACTTAACCAAGTTACTTAACTAGCTTGCTCACTGTCTAGCCAGGTGACTTAACTAGATATCTACCCAGCTAGCCTGCAGGCTAGTCAGCTGACTAAACTCGCTGACTTAACTGGCTAGCAAGCTGACATAACTAGATGACAACCAGCTACCTACCTAGCTATCCAGCTGGCTTACCTACCTGAAATACCTAGCTCGCCAGATGCCTAGCCATCTGACTTAACTAACTTCTTAACTAACAAGATGAATAGTCAACTAACTTAATGAGTTCACTTAACTAGCTATCCAGCTGTTTGCCACCTGGCTTAAACAGCTGACAACCAGCTATTCAACTGTCTAGTCAGATGACTAAATAAGCTGGCTACCTATCTAGCCAGCCGGCTAGTCAGCTGACTTACCTAGCTGACTTAAGCTTGCAAGCTGGCTAGCAAGCTCACTTAACTATCTTGCTAACTACCAAGCTAGTAGGCAAGCCAGCTGAATTAAATAGGTGCATTGAACAGCTAGCCTGCTGGCTAGCATGCTGACTTATCAAGCTAGCTAGTTACATAGCCAACTGGCTAGACAGCTGACTAAATTAGCTGTCTTAACCAACTAGCTAGTTGGCTAGCCAGCTGACTTAACTCACTAACATCACTAGCCAGCCACATAGCTATTTAGCTGACTTAACTATCTAGTTAACTACTTTGCAAGTTGGCTAGCCAGTTTTTCATTTAGCTGAATTAACCAGCTAACCAGCTAGCTAGCCAACTGACTTAACTAACTCACTACCAAGCTAGCCAGCTTGGTATCCAGCAGACTTAACTAGCTGACTTAACTTGCTAGATACCTAGATAGCCAGCTGACTTGAATAGTTAGCTCACTAGCTAGCTACCTAGCTAGTCAGCTGACATAAATTGTAAGCTAACTAGCTAGATACCTAGCTAACAAGCTGATTTAAATAATTTGCTCCCTAGCTAGCTAGCTGACTTAACCAGCTGGCTAACTAGTTAGCTTACTCATTATATAACGTGCTAGCTAGGTGACTTAATCATCTGACTTAACTCGTTAGCTAACAAGCTAGCTAGCTGATGCAACCAGCTGACTTAACTCATTAGCTAACTAGCTAGATAGCTGACACATCCAGCTGACTTAACTCGTTAGCTAACTAGCTAACTAGCCTACTCAAGCAGCTGAGCCAACCCGTTTGCTAACTAGCTAGCCAACTGACTCAACCAGCTCATTTAACTCGTTTGTTAACTAGCTAACAACCTGGCTCAACCTGCTGATGTAATCCATTAGCTCAATAACTAGCTAGCTGTCTTAACCAGCTGACTAATTAAAAAAGCTGACTTAACTAGCTGTCTGGTAGCTGACTTCCTATTTAGATAGCTGATTAACAGGCTGACTTAACTAGTTAGCTAGCTGACTTAACTACCTAAATTAAATAGTTAGCTAACTATTTAGCCAGCTGAATAACTAGCTGATTTAATAATTAACTAACTAGTTAGGGAGCAGACTTAAGTAGCTGACTTAAATAGTTAGCTATCTAATGATCTAGCTGACTTAGCTAGCTAGCTAGTTAGGTAGCTGACTTAGGTAGCAGACTTAACAAGATAGCTAGCTAACTTAACGAGGTAGCTAGCTAACTTAACGAGTTGGTGAACAAGTTAGCTAATTGTTTTAACTCGTTAGCAAGGAGACAAATTTTTGGCTGAGTAGGCAGACAACTTATCTGGTTTAACACTTTGGCTGATTACTCAGCTGACTTGTTAGCTGGCTTAACAAGTCAGCTGACTAGTCAGTCGACTAGTTAGCTGACCTAAATTGTTGGCCAACTAGTTAGCTGAACTAACTTGTCAGTTTACAAGTGGGTCGACTAGTCGGCCGATTTGTTAGCTGACTTATCTAGTTTACTGGCTACTTGGTAGCTGACTGGTAAGCTGACTTAACTAGTCGGTCAGCTAGTGAGCCTACAGGTGAGTTGACTTATTTAGTTGGCCTGCGAGTGAGCTGACTGGTCAGCTGACTTAACTAGTGGGCTGGTGAGTGAGCTAACTGGTCAGCCAAATTTATTCGGCTGGCGAGTGAGCTGAATGGTCAGAAGAATTTACAAGTCGGCCGACAAGTGAGCTGACCAGTGAGCCGCCTTAACTAATTGGCCAGCGATAGAGACGACAGGTGTGCTGCCTTAGCTATTCAGTTGGCGAGTGAGCCCACTGGTGAGCTGATTTAACTAGTCGACTGGCGAGCAAGGAGACTAGTTAGCTGTCTTGTTGGCTTGCGAGCAAGCCAACAAGTTAGTTGACCTGTTGACTGGTGAGCGAGAAGATTAATTTGCTGACCGGTAGGCAGGTGAGGGAGCCAACTTGTTAGCATACCTGATGGAAATC
Source organism: Carlito syrichta (assembly GCF_000164805.1). Lineage (NCBI taxonomy): Eukaryota > Metazoa > Chordata > Mammalia > Primates > Tarsiidae > Carlito > Carlito syrichta. Next base: position 5,256 of record NW_007161696.1, read on the forward strand.
GAGCAAGCCCACTAATTAGCTGACCAGATAGCTTATTTGCTAACTGACTAGTTAGCTAAATAACTAGCTGACATGGTAGCTGACAAGCTAGCTGGCTATCTAACTGATATATCTAGATAGCAAACAAGCTATCTAGCTATCTAGCCAGCTGACTTAAATAGGTAGCTAACTGGTTAGTTGGTTGACTAGCTGACTTAACTAGCTATCTGACTAGCTATCTGAATTAACTGGCTAGCTGGTTAGCTAGCTGAATTAACTAGCTGATGAGGTAGTTGGCTGACTAGCAGGCAAGTCAGCTGACTTAATTAGCTAGCTACCTGGTTGGCTAGCTGGCTAGGCAGCCTGCTAGCTTGCTAGTGGGCTGGCAAGTTGGTTAGCAACCAGCTTAAATAGCCAGCCGACAGCCTAAACAGTCAGATAGCCAGCCGGCTTAACTAACCAGCCACCCTGCGGGTCAGCCAGCTAGCCAGCCAGTTTAACCAGCTGGCCACCTACCTGAACAGCCTGCTAACCAGCGAGCTTAACTTGCCAGACAACCAGCTAGCCAGTTGGCTAACCAGTTGACTTAACTAGCTGACTTAACTAGATAGGCATTTGGCTAGCCAGCTGGCATAACTTGCTAGACACCTAGCTAGACAGCCAGCTAAAAAGCTCACTTAACTTGCTGAATTACCTAGCTAGCCAGCCCTCTAGCCAGCTGATTTAATTAGCTAGCTACCTGCATAGCCAGGTGTCTAGCCAGCTGATTTAACTAGCTGATGTAATCAGTTAGCCAGCTGGCTAGCCAACTGACTTAACTAGCTAGCTCCCTAGCTAGCAGATGGATAGTCACTTGTATTAACAAGCAGACTTAACCATCAAGCCATCTGGCTAGCCAGCTGACTCAACTAGGTAACCTAACTCATTATCCAGCTGGCTAACCAGCTGGTTTAACTAGCTGACATCACTATCTAGCCAGGTGACTAGCCAGCTGAGTTAACTAGTTAGCTACATACGTATCCTGCATGCTTGTCAGCTGACTTAACTATCTAGCTACCTAGCTATTCAGCTAGCCAGCGAGTTAACTTAACTAGGTGACCTAACTTGAAAGCTAGCTGGCTAGCCAGCTGATTTAACTAGTTAGTTGCCCAGCTAGGCAGCTGACTTAAATAGCTGACTTAACTAGCTAGCTACCTAGCCAGCCTGAAGACTTTACTAGCTATATAGCCAGCCAGCTGACTTATCTAGCTGACTTAACTAGCTAGTTCACTGACATAACTAGGTGACTTAATTAGCTAACTACCTAGCTAGTCAGTTGTAATAACTAGCTGATATAACCAGTTAGCCAGCTATCTAGCTGTCTAGCCATCTGATTTAACTAGCTTATTCACTAGCTAGAGAGCTGGCTAGCCAAGTGACTTAACGAGGTGACTTAACTAGCTAGCCAGCTGGTTAGCCAGCTGATTTAACTAGTTGATTAACGAGCAAGGCAACTGGCCAGCCAGGTGACTAAACTAGCTGAATTAACTAGCTATCCAGCTGGCTAACTAGCTGACTTAACTAGCTCTCTACCTCTCTAGTCACCTGGATAGCCAGCAGACTTAACTAGCTGACTTAATTAGCTAACCAGGTGACTAGTGAACTGACTTAACTAGGTAACTATGTAGCTAGCCAGCTGAACCAGCAGTCTTAACTAGCTGGCCTGCTTACTAGCCAGGTCAATTAACTAGCTTGCTACACAACTAGGCGCCTGGCTATCCAGATGAATTAACTAGGTGACATATCTAGCTAACTGTCTAGTCAACTGAATAAAAAACCTACTACCTAACTAGCCAGTGGGCTAGTCAGCTCTCTTAACTGGGTGACTTAACTATTGAGGCAGCTGGCTATACAGCTGGCATAACTAGCTAGCTACCTAGCTAGCATGCTGGCTAGCCAGCTGACTTTACTAGCTGACTTAACTAGCTAGCCAGTAGCCTAGCCAGCTGACTTAACTAGCTGACTTAACAAAGTAGCCAGCTGGCTAACCAGCAGACTTAACTATCGCTACTTAGCTCGACAGCTGACATAACTAGCTGACATAGGTAGCTGACTTAACTATTTAGATAACATTTAACTGGCTGAGTTAACTAGTTAGCTAACTAATTTAACTACCTAAATTAAATAGATAGCTAACTATTTAACTAGCTGCATAACTAGCTGATTTAATAGTTAGCTAACTAGTTATGTAGCAGACTTAAGTATCTGACTTAAATGTTTAGCTATCTAGTAGCTAACTGACTTAGCTAGCTAGCAAGTTAGCTAGCTGACTTAGGTTGCTGACTTAACTCATTGGAAAATGAGATAGCTAGCTGACTTAATGAGTTGGTTAACGTGTTAACTAACTGTTTTATCTCATGTAAACGAGTCAACTAGCTGTCTTATCTAGTTGGTTAATGAGTTAGCTAGGTGACTTAAATATTTGGCTGTGTAGGCGGACTACTTAGCTGGTTTAACACGTTGGTTGACTACTCGGCCGACTTGTTAGCTGGCTTAACAATTCGACTGACTAATCGGTCGACTAGTTAGCTGGGTTAACTAACTGACTAACAAGTTGGCCCACCAGTTAGCAAGGTTAACTTCTTGCCTGCTTTTTTGCTGACCAAACTAGTCTGCCAACTAGTTGACCAACTAGTTATTTGACCTAAATTTTAGGCTTATTAGTTAACTGAGCTAATTTGTCAGCT
>NW_007161697.1:0-760 GCF_000164805.1 Carlito syrichta
TGCCTTCAGCCACGTGCACCAGAAGGCCTGCCTCCACCCTCCACACTCATGCCCCATGGAAAAAGCACGTGTGAGCTCATGGAGCAGACAGCCCCGAATTAGGTCAGCCATCAGGCACAGAGTGATCAAGAAGGTAGTGAAACGCTGAGGCCAGCCCAAGTTTCAGTCACCCGGTCTAGCACATTTGGTGGGGGAGGGCCCCTACATCTACGGATCACATAGTCATCCCCACCCATGCAGACCTTTCCCTGGGGAGCCATGGATGCCCCTCTTGATGCACGTGGGAGGTGTCTTTTATGTCACCGGAGTTTCCCTCCGGCAGTCTGGGGTGCAGGGCCACAATTGTGGCTCCCAGGGCCTTGACCTTCGAGGTTCAGATGGTCCTCCCAGCTTAGGTCCCGAGCAGCCAGGACTCTAGGGGCCACCACTCCTGACTCGATTTTGGGGACCTCTCACCCAGACATTTTCTGGCCACATTGCCCGGGCTGGTCTCCGACCCATGGGATCAGACAGCCTCCCACTTCTGCCTCCCAGGACATGGGACTGATGGCCATGAGCCACGGTGGATGGCCTGGACTTGCATGTTCTGTCAGCAGAGGCAATGTAAAGGAATGCCCCAGGACTGAGGTCACAGGTTCCCATGTAACTAGGACCATAGGTGCTACCACACGTGACTCCAGTATTTGCGTTCCAGGGAGCAATGAAGTTTCACTATGTGACCCAGGCTGGTCTCGAACTCCCAGTCTCCAGTGGTTCCCCC
>NW_007161698.1:0-735 GCF_000164805.1 Carlito syrichta
GGACCTCTCACCCAGACATTTTCTGGCCACATTGCCCGGGCTGGTCTCCGACCCATGGGATCAGACAGCCTCCCACTTCTGCCTCCCAGGACATGGGACTGATGGCCATGAGCCACGGTGGATGGCCTGGACTTGCATGTTCTGTCAGCAGAGGCAATGTAAAGGAATGCCCCAGGACTGAGGTCACAGGTTCCCATGTAACTAGGACCATAGGTGCTACCACACGTGACTCCAGTATTTGCGTTCCAGGGAGCAATGAAGTTTCACTATGTGACCCAGGCTGGTCTCGAACTCCCAGTCTCCAGTGGTCCCCCACCTCAGATTCCTAAAGCCAGAGACTGATTGTCTGCCAATCCACTGTCTTTTGGGAACTCTAGGCCCAAGGCAAGGGCCTCCTTTCCAAATGATGCATGTTTTTTCATGACGATCCAAAATCCATACACAAATGGATGCTCTTCTTTCTTTCCCTTTCTTCCTTATTTTCCTTGAGTTCAGAATCTCACTCTGTTGCCCAGGCTTTAGGGCGGTGGCTTGCTAGTGGCCACCGCTCTCATGGCCCACCAGGCTCCAGTGAGCCTTTCCCCAGCCTTCTGAGGAGCCGGAATGATGGGCACATGCCAACACACCTGGCTCATTAGGAATGGATGGTAGAGATGAGGTCTCACCAAGTTACTTGAGGCTGGGCTGTGACTATCATCTGGCTTCAGCCTCCCAAGGGGCTGAAATGACAGGGTA
>NW_007161699.1:0-1048 GCF_000164805.1 Carlito syrichta
GCCTCCTCTAATACACCTACCTTGTATCAGTGAACATCCAGAAGATCCCATAAGTTGTATAACACTGTGTTGAACAAGCTTATTACTGGTTGATCAGACAGAGGTCAGAAAATGGGATGTTTAAGTTGGTCACTTCTGTCATGTGTCATCAGTGATACCCCCAGGGGATTTTAAATAAATGAAATCACCAAAAAGCAGAAAACATGACTGTGTTTTGGATATCCTTAATGTCTAAGAGCTGTGTTGGAAAAAGTGTTCTGAATGGCAATTTGGGTGCAAAGACCTACAGCATGTAGGAAAATGATTACTGATAAAGGGGAAAAGTTGGAAACATTCTCTTAAGATGCTGCTAGGTGGATGACTGATAGCTCATCGATATAAAAATATGGAGGAGGGTGGTCATCCTTGTATTTGAATTGTCTTCATGGTTGGTTTCTTTTCTTCTTCTTGTTTTCCTTCTCCTTCTGCTCCTCCTCCTACTTCTTCTCCTTTTTCTTCTTCTTCTTCTTCTTCTTCTTCTTCTTCTTCTTCTTCTTCTTCTTCTTCTTCTTCTTCTTCTTCTTCTTCTTCTTCTCCTTCTCCTCCTTCTCCTTCTCCTTCTCCTTTTCCTTCTCCTTCTTCTTCTTCTTATTTCCCCCTTCCCAAATTTATATCTCATCCTGCCATATAACACCCGCAATGTATATATTGACTTACTTTGCATAGTTCCCAGTTTATTATTAGCCCTCTTCATTGTCTTGGATTAATTTTTTCTCTTCTTATTGTAACAGGTCAAATGATGTTTCATTTAATTTATTGTTTGTTTTTCCTCACTTTATGTATTCTTTTATTAAACCTCTGTTAAATTTTTTAATTCCAGTATTGCATTTTTTCAGCACATATAATTGTGTTTAACCCATTTTTAATTTTTATATTTAAGAAAATCTCAGATTATTTTTCCATTCTTCTCTTAGCTCATTGAACATGTTTATAATATTTTTAAATATTGTAAGGCAATTATGTCACATTTTCATGGATGTCAGTTATAATGACTGCTACAGTATCAGAT
>NW_007161700.1:0-337 GCF_000164805.1 Carlito syrichta
AGTTAGCAAGTTATGTCAGCTGTCCATCTAGCTTGTTAGCTAATTAAGTAAGCTAGTTAAGTCAGCTGGCTTGCCCGCTGGCTAGCCAGGTAGCAAACTAGTTAACTCAGTTGGCTTTCCAACTGGCTAGCTATTTAACCCAGGTAGTTAATTCAGCTGAATTCCCAGCTGGCTAGTTATGTAACATGTAACTAGCCAGTTAAGTCAGCTGTCTAGTCACCAGGTTAGCTAATGTTGTCATCTAGTTATGCCTGCTGGCTAGACAATTGGCTATCTGGTTAAGTCAACTAGTTGAGTCTGCTGGATAACCAGCTGGCTAGCTGGTTGAGTCACCTAA
>NW_007161701.1:0-432 GCF_000164805.1 Carlito syrichta
TCACTTGCCAGCCTAATAGTTAAGTCCTCTGACCAGTCTGCTCACTCACCAGCTGACTAAAGTCAGCTGACAAGTCAGCTCACTCGCTGGCAGACTAGTTAAGTCAGCTGACCTGTCAGATTACTCGCCGGACAATTAGTAAAGTGAGGTCACCTCTCGAATCACTTGCCAGCTGACTAGTTAAGTCAGCTAACTGATCGGTCGCCTAGCCAGCCAACTACCAAAGTCAACTAACCAATTGGCCAGCTAGTTGGCTTATTTGTCAGCCTACAAGTTAGCTCAGATAACTATCTGCTGACAAATTAGGCCAGATAACTAATCGGCCTACTCACTGGCCGACTAGTTAGTTCAGAACACCAGCCTTCCAACTAGTTAACAGAGCTGACTAGTGGGCCATCTCGTCAGCCAACATGTTAAGTCACCTAGCTAACT
>NW_007161702.1:0-1083 GCF_000164805.1 Carlito syrichta
CAGGCTGAGCCACCGAGCCCGGCTAGTTAGCTAAATTTTTAAGTCAGGTATTAGTTCTATTAACTAACTTGCTAGCTAATTAGTTAAGTCAGCTAGTTATTCAGCTGGTTAAATTGTTAGCTAACTATTTAATTCAGGTAGTTAAGTCAGTTAGTTAACTAGTTAAGTCGGCCAGTTAAGTCAACTACCTAAGTAGTTAAGTCACCTACCTAATTCAGCTAATTAAGTCAGCTTTCTAAATAAGTCAGCTGGTTAAGATCGTTAGCTAGCTAGTTAGCTAACAGATTAAGTCAGCAGGTTGAGACATGTAGTTAGCGAGTTAACTAACTGGTTAAGTCAGCTGGTTGAGTCAGCTAGCTAGCTATTTAGCAAATGGATTGAGTCAGCTGGCTGAGTAGTCTAGCGAGCTGATTAGCTAATGAGTTAAGTCAGCTGAATGAGTCACCTAGCTAGCTAGTTAGCTAACAAGTTGTCAGCTGCTTGAGCCAACTAGGAAGCTTGTTAGCTAATGATATAAGTCGGATGACTAAGTCAGCTAGCTAGCACGATAGATAACTAGGTATCTAGCATGTTAAGACAGCTAGCTAGCTAGGCAGCTAACTATTTAAGTGAACTTGTTAGCTACGTAGTTAGCTAGTTAGCTAATTGTTTAAATAGCTGGATAGCCAGGTGGCAAGTTACTTAGCTAACTATTTAAGTCAGCTTTCTAGCTAAAAGCTAGCTAGTTAATTCAGCTAATTAAGTCAGCTGGTTAGCCAGCTCTCTAGCTAGGTAGTGAGGTAGTTAAGTCTGTTGACTAGCCAGCTGTCTAGCTGGTTAATTCAGCCAGTTAAGAGAGCTGGCTAGCCAACTGGCAAGGTAGGTAGCTAGCTTAGATAGCTAAGTCAGCTAGATAGTTACATGGATAACTTGTGATATCTTTGACTTAAGCCAGCTGGCTAGCCAATGGCTAGCTAGTTAAGTCAGCTAGATTAGTCCGCTTTCTAGAGAGCTGGTTAGGTAGGTAGCTAGATAGATAAGTCAGCTTAGCCTGCAGGCTAGTTGTTCAAGTCAGCTAGTTAAGTCAGCTGGCTAGCCTGCTGG
>NW_007161703.1:0-950 GCF_000164805.1 Carlito syrichta
CTGGCCTGCTTGCTAGTCAGCAGAATTAACTAGCTTGCTACATAGCTGGCCAGCTGGCTAACCAGCAGACTTAACTAGGTGATTTAATTTCATAGCCAGCTGTCTAGTCAGCTGGCTTAACTAGGAAGCTACGTAGCTAGACAGCTGGCTATCTAGCTGACTTAACTAGATGACATAACTAGCTAACCAGTGGGCTAGATAGATCACTTAACTATCTAGCTTCCTAGCTAGCCAGCTGCCTAGCCAACTGACTTTACTAGGTGACTTAACAAGATGGCCAGCTGGCCAGCAGGCTGACTTAACTGCCTAGGTACCTAGTTAGCCAGCTGGATAGCAAGCTGACTTCACTAGCTAGCGACCAATGTTGCCTGCTACCCTGCCAGCTGATTTTACCTTGCTATCTAGCTAACCAGGTGGTTAGTGAGCTGACTTAACTAGCTTACTTAACTAGCTAGCTAACTGGCTAGTCAGCTGATTTAGCTAGCTAACTACCCAGCTAGGCAGCCTGCTACTCAGCTGATTTAACTTGCTAACTTAACTAGCTAGCAAGCTGACTTAACTAGCTGACTTAACCAGATATCTCCCTAGCTATCCAGCTGGCTTAACTAGCTGGCTTAACTAGCTAGCTATCTAGCTAGACAGCTGACTTAACTAGCTGACTTAACTAGCTACCTAGCTGCCATAACTAGCTGACTTATACAGCTAGCTTCCTAGTTAGCCAGCTGACTTAACAAGCTGAAATAACTAGCTAGCCAGATGACTAGCCATCCAAATTAACAAACTTTTTAACATGATAAGTAGCTGAATAGCCAACTGACTGAATGAGCTGACTTAACTACCTAGCCATCTGGTTACCAGCTGACTTAACTAGCTGTCTTAATTAGCTAGCCACCTGGTTGCCAGCTGACAACTAACTGACATAATCTGCTAGTCAGCTGGGTAACCAGCTG
>NW_007161704.1:0-728 GCF_000164805.1 Carlito syrichta
CCTGATTTAACTCACTGACATCACTAGCTAGCCAGGTAGCTATCTAGCTGACTTAACTAGCTAGTACCTACCTAACCATTTTGCAAATCAGTTATGTTAACTAGCTGAATTAACCAGCTAGTCATCTGGCTAGTCAACTGACTTAACTAGCTCACTACCAAACTTCAAGCTTGCTAGACAGCTGACTTAACTTGTGGACTTAACTAGCAGTTACTTAGCTAGCCAGCTTACTTAAATAGTTAGCTAACTAGCTAGCTGCCTAGCTACACAGATGCCTTAAATAGTTAGCTAACTAGATAGCTGCCTAGCTAACAAGCTGACTTAAATATTTAGGTGCCTTGCTATCTAGCTGACCTAACAAGCTAGCTAACTAGTTAATTTAATCATTACCTAACGTGTTAGTTAGGTGACATAATCATCTGATTTAACTCTTTAGTTAATGACCTGGCTATCTGTTTCAACCAGCTGACTTAACTCCTTAGCTATCTATCTAGCTAGCTGACCATCCAGATGACTTAATTCATTAGCTAACTACCTAGGCAGCCTACTCAACCAGCTGACTCAACCTGTTAACTAACTAGCTAGCTAACTGACTCAACAGCTGACTTAACCCATTAGTGAACTAGCTAGCTAGCTGTCTTATCCAGCTGACTTAATTAGAAAGCTGACTTAACTAGCTGCATTAGATACTGACGTAACTCCTTTAGCTAGCTGACTTAACTGGCGGA
>NW_007161705.1:0-1178 GCF_000164805.1 Carlito syrichta
TGTTAGTTAGGTGACATAATCATCTGATTTAACTCTTTAGCTAATGACCTGGCTATCTGTTTCAACCAGCTGACTTAACTCCTTAGCTATCTATCTAGCTAGCTGACCAACCAGATGACTTAATTCATTAGCTAACTACCTAGGCAGCCTACTCAACCAGCTGACTCAACCTGTTAACTAACTAGCTAGCTAACTGACTCAACAGCTGACTTAACCCATTAGTGAACTAGCTAGCTAGCTGTCTTATCCAGCTGACTTAATTAGAAAGCTGACTTAACTAGCTGCATTAGATAACTGACGTAACTCCTTAGCTAGCTGACTTAACTGGTGGACATAACTTGTTAGCTTGCTCACTTAACTACCTGAAATAAATAGTTAGGTAACTATTTAACTAGCCAAATAGCGAACTGACTTAACTAATTTGCTAACTAGTTTGGTAGCAAAGTTATAAAGTTGACTTAAATAATTATGTAACTAGTGTGCTAGCTGACTTAGCTACCTGACTTAGCTAGCTAGCTAGTAAGCTAGCTGACTTAGTTAGCTGTCTTAACTAGCTGGCTTAACTAGCTAGCTGCCTAGCTAGCTACCTAGCTAGCTAGCTGAGTTAACTAGCTGACTTAACTAGCTAGCTAGCTGGCATATCAATCTGACTTATATAGCTAGCTTCCTAGCTAGCCAGCTAAATTAACTAGCTGAAATAACTCGCTAGCCAGATGGATAGCCATTTGATTTAACTAGCTTCTTAAATAGCTAACCAGCTGGATAGCCAACTGACTTAATGAGCTGATTTAACATGCTAGCCAGCTGTTTGCTAGCTGAATTAACTAGCTGACTTAAGCAGATAGTCAGCTGGCTAGACATCTCACCTAACTAGCTGGCTACCTCTCTAGCTATCTGGCTAGCCAGTTGACTTACATAGCTGACATTAGCTAGTAAGATGGCTAGCCAGCTCACTTAACTAGCGAGCTACCTACCTAGACAGCAGGTGAGCCAGCTACATAACTAGCTGACTTTAATAGCTAGCCTGCTGGCAAGCAAGTCTACTTATCTAGCTAGATGCCTACCTAGCCTGCTCGCTAGACAGCTGACTAAACTAACTGACTTAACCAGCTAGCCAGTTGGCTAGCCATTGACTAAACAGCTGATATAACTAGTTATCCAGCTGGCTAGCAAGCTGA
>NW_007161706.1:0-820 GCF_000164805.1 Carlito syrichta
CCAAATGGCTAGCCTGCTGACTAAACTAGGTGACAACTAGCTAGCTAGTTATATAGCTGACTTAGCTAGCTGACTTAACTAGTTGGCTAACGAGATAACTACCATACTTAGCAAGTTGGTTAATGAGTTAAATAACTGGTTTAACTAGTTTTTAAATGATTTAAGTGGCTGGCTTAACCACTTGGTTAACTAGTTAGCTAGGTGAATAAACATGTTGACTGACGAATCGGCCTACTAGTTAGCTGTTTTTACACATTGGCTGATTTCTCAGGTGACTTGTTAGCTGACTTAACAAGTTGGCCGTGTAGTTGGCCTAATATTTAGCTGGTTTAACTAGTTGCCTGACGTATTGGCCCCCCTGGTTAGTTCAGTTAACTAGTTGGCTTGCTAGTTTACTGACTTAACAACTCGACCGACTAATTGGCCCTCTAGTTAACTGACCTGACTAGTCGGCCAACTAGCTATCTGACCTAACTTGTCAGCTGACAAGTTGGCCCACTAATCGGTCGATTGGTTAGCTTACTTAAATAGTTGACTGGCTAGTAAGCTGACCGGTTAGCTGAATTAGCTAGTCAGCTGGCGAGTGAGCCAACAGGTGAGCTGACTTAACTAGTCGGCCAGCAAGTGAGCTGACTGTTCAGCTGAAGCAACCAGTTGGTCAGAGAGTGAGCTAACTGGTCAGCTAACTTAACTAGATGACTGGAGAATGAGTCGACTGATCAGCCAACTTAACTAGTTGGCTGGCGAGTGAGCTGACTGGTCAGCTGCCTTTAGTCAGCTGGGGAGTGGGCCGACTAGTCAGACTTAACTAGTCAGTGAT
>NW_007161707.1:0-894 GCF_000164805.1 Carlito syrichta
AGCTTACTTAAATAGTTGACTGGCTAGTAAGCTGACCGGTTAGCTGAATTAGCTAGTCAGTCGGCAAGTGAGCCAACAGGTGAGCTGACTTAACTAGTCGGCCAGCAAGTGAGCTGACTGTTCAGCTGAAGCAACCAGTCGGTCAGAGAGTGAGCTAACTGGTCAGCTGACTTTACTAGTTGGCTGGAGCGTGAGTCGAATGATCAGCCAACTTAACTAGTTGGCTGGCGAGTGAGCTGACTGGTCAGCTGACTTTAGTCAGCTGGGGAGTGGGCCGACTGGTCAGACTTAACTAGTCAGCGATCAAGTGGGCAGACTGCCGATCTGACTTAACTAGTTGATTCGCGAGCAAGTCGACTAGTTAGCTGACTTGGCCTGACAGAGAGTCGAAGAGTGAGTTGATGTGTTGGCTGGTGTGCGAGCTGACTAGATTGCTGACCGGTTGGCAGGCAAGTGAGCTGACTAGTGAGCTCACCTGATGGAAAGCGAAGGAGACCACTAGTTAACTGACCAGGTACTTTAGTTGCTAGCCGACTAGTTAGCTAATTATCTAGCTGATTTGCTAGCTGACCTAACTAGCTAGCTAGCTGTCTACCTAGCTGACATAACTAGCTAGCAAACAAGCTATATAGCTGTCTAGCTAGCTGACTTAACTAGCTTGACAACTGACAGTTATCTGGCTAGCTGACTTCACTATCTAGCTGACTAGCTACCTGACAAGCTAGCTTACTTAACTAGCTAGCTGTCTAGCAAGCTGACTATGGAGCTGACTTAACTAGCTAGCTGAATAGTTAGCTAACTTACTAGATGACTTAACGAGCTAGCTGCCTAGCAAGCTGACTTAACTAACTGAGTAGCTAGTATCCTGGCTAGCTGGCTACCCAGCTGAATTAA
>NW_007161708.1:0-852 GCF_000164805.1 Carlito syrichta
ACTATTGATTCCGTGCTGTAACAGATAAAATTTAGCTCAATTTCACATCATTCTCTTCACCTCCTAATGTAGGTATACATCTGCCCTCCTCAGCTTGCCTTTCAAACCTAGCATCATGTTAACTCTTGCAGCATGTATTTTACCATGCACTGTACTTTAACTCCCTTTGCTGTAAGATGAGCATATTAGCATCCTTATCCTCATTTTAATGATCATTTCTTCTGTCTCTCAACTTCAGTTAACTGTAATTTGCTTTTACGTTGTCATAAATTTTAATATAATTGTCAGCTAATCTATATAGCAAAATGAGAAAACTTGAAGAAGACACTGAGAATATTGATGAAAAACATTTAATGAGAAGATTATGGATTTGATTCATGAATTTAAACTATGATCTCAACAGAAAGCAAGAATATATGGTGTTTCACTCACAAAGAAAGGGCTGCAGTTTGTGTTTTCATCATGACAGTTAGAAACAATCTATTTCAGACTCTTTCCTTGGGGTTGGTGAATAAAGCTTCACTAGTGACCATCAAAGAGGGAGAATCTAGAGACAAAGCAGGTGACGAAGAGGGTCTGTGTGGTCTTATTTAGTCGTGGGCTCAACTGCTGCAGCTGCACCTGTGACTGGATGCCAGAGAGAGTAAGGGCCATAGTGATTCATGCGTTCAGGTGAAGCATCCTCTTATCTTCATGTCTTAATTATGAGACATTCTCCTCTGGGTGCAACCACCAGAGAGAATAATAACCACCTATTTTCCATGTTCTTAAGGCTGAGATCATGACTCCAAGAAAATAAGTTAAGTTATGAAAGTCCATGCACATGTTAACATGTACTATGACTTCTTCTGA
>NW_007161709.1:0-533 GCF_000164805.1 Carlito syrichta
TCCCTCCAGTGAAGAGTCCTGCACCAGGAATGGTCCTTCCCTCCCCTACATGTGGCACCTGCTGGGGAGTGGGCACCGTCCCAGCACCCGGTTGCTGGCACCCCAGGGCTTCTCCTGGAGCCGGGCCTTGTCTTGGGTTTGGATGACTGAGGCAGTCTCCAGGTGGCCCAGCAGTGACAACAGAGGAAGACCCAGAATACAGGCTGGGACCTAGAAATGAGAGTGGCCCCAGTCCCTCGGGAGCTCAGGAAAAGAAGGCACAGAGCGAGGACACTGACCACGGCAGAAGGGCTGTGCCTGGCTGCTACTGGGCTCCCTCAGGACACTGAGAGGCAAGTTCTGGGGTGTGGAGGAACTGGCTGCAGATGCCGGGGCTCCTGCTAGAAGTGCCCTAGATGGACAGCACTGATGCACCAAGAAAACAGCAAGGAACAAGCCTCTTAGTCCTGCTACCAGTCTTCCAGGATATGCAGTGAAGACGGCAATGAAGAGACCCACAGAGACCTCCCCTGGAAACCACACAGAGAGACCCC
>NW_007161710.1:0-4893 GCF_000164805.1 Carlito syrichta
CAAATTTTAAAATCAGCAAAACATTGCCAACCTCCAATGAAAGAAAATACCTTATTTGTCCAGTTTGTTATCACCCGGTCAAATGATACTGATGTCACATATTTTATTTTGTCGAAAAAAGACCTGAACTTGAGGTTGCTCCCATCTTTACTTTGAAAATAGGATCAAGACTGCAGCACATGAACCCTAGAAATGAGATGTAATAACACTCAGGCATATAGATTCATGCTGGCCTCACAGGGGACTGTAAAACTAGCAAATTATTTTGTACATAACAGCTTGCATCAGGTGTGTGGGTTTGTTTTATTTTTAGCAAGCTAAAAATCATGGAAAGATTTTTGGCAATATCTCTGTTATATCACCTGACAAAGTTATAAATCTTAATATTATTTTATTCTTTAAAATGCAGTAATGCCCTCAAATGACATTATTAGACATGCTTCTAGGATTTGACAAAGTTCTAATATTCAGCTAGCACAGCTTAACTAGATGGGTTATTCAAAAAGATTTATTTTTTAAAATTATTTTACAAAATGCAGATTTTCTAAAATAGGTAGTAGGGATCCACTTTGCATTCATTAAAGGAATGGAAAAGGACATGTTGCTTAAAATAGTTTTGAAATCTTACAAAATATATTACCTAGCCTATGTTTGAGATATACATATGGCCTAATAAAATTATGGAGAAAGGAGACAAGTTAACATCTTAATGGAAGGAAGTATACATTTAATAAGAATTTACATAATAATAATGAATAATAAAAGTACTCACTTATTATATATACAGCACTTTCTAAATGATGCACTTTGGTGAGGTTACAGTTCCTCTGCTCATCAGCAAACAGTTGTCTTTGCCCCGTAAAAATTTATTTTAATGACAGCTGTTAAATGTGTATCAGTAGATTATCCATTGTGAGGACAGATTCATAGACCTTTCTCTGAGAGGTGCAAAGCTGACACAAAAGCTCTTTTAGCCTATTTATTTTAACATTTTATTTCATTTTTATATTCTTCATAATTTAAATTTTTTGCGTATTTTTCTACTTTACTCCCTGATTATGTCATTGTATCATAAAATGATGGAATATCATCCTGAATGTCCCCTAATATTTTATCAGATCATATATTTATTTTTAATAGTGTGAATTAAGTAGGTAAGTTAAGTGACTAGAACAAAATGGAGATAGCAAGGGAAGCAAATTCATACAGAAAATTATCCTTCTGAAGGTGACTATAGTAATAGCATTAAAATAATTGAATACACTTCGGTTATTTGAATTAAAGTTGCTCAATTTGGGCAGAAAATGTGGAAACATAGGAAATGTCCATAATAAATGGTTGATTGTCTTGACGTGCTAAATGTGTTTTTCTTCACTAGTAATTCATAGTTCAATAATCTGTGCAAAATTGCAATGAACAATGTGCATTAAATCAACATTTCCATCATCACTGTACATTCATCTGCCATACATCACCTCCGATGATTTGTGTGTCTAACTTCACAGAATAAACTTGAGCTTTTACCCCAGAAGAAATAATCAAGGGGTTCAATTTATTAAAAAGACATTGTCAATATTTGCAGCTTCGATTATCTTCTATATTTTATTTTTAATAAGATTCACCTAATCCAAATTGTATAAGCATTTTGCCATTTATATGCATCCTGATGAAATAGATATCAATAATCGTATTATTGGAGAAAACAATAACAAAGTCAAATCTTCTTTGTTTTCAAAATATTTTACATTTAAAACATTATGGTAGAAATAAAGTGGTTTTCAATCTCCACACAAAACACTTTCTAAATGACATTCAGTATATCTTATAAATTTTTATTTAGAATAGATTTCAAGTCTTACAGTTTGAATGCTTTCAATAATTCAGACAGTCCAAAACAAAATGTAGTGGGCAAAAATTATGTGATGGCCTCTGAATACTCCAAGAGATAACGATATTTTCCAAATAAGTGAAAATTGTAGTATTTCTACAAAGTTGACTTCCCAGAGTGAATGTTCTTTATTCACTGCAATATAATTGCCAGTTTTGTATACTATTATAAAGGAGTCTCACAAAAAGAAATTTCTGGAGGTTTTCCCCAACACACACAGCTGCATTTTCTGTCCTGCTCTCACCACTGGCAAGGAATAAGACATCGAAGATCAAGATCATCAAAGGACTTCGTAATTGCCTCCTGCCTATAATTTCTGAGGTTGGTCAAATTCACAACCATCCCTGTAACACGAAAAATCTTTATAACTGTGCCCATGTCCATGGGCTTGTCCCACTCTCCAACAGGCACACATCTTCTTGGTCTCCCAGGGTTTGCTGTGACGCTCTCCTTCGCCTGAGGCCACGCTGAGCTCTCCCGTGTTGTAACCAGAACGGCCCGTTTTCCCATGAATGGGCATTCTGTTCTCTTCCCAGCCACATCACAGCTCCATTATACAAATGATACTGACTGTAAATTCCAGAAACCTGCAAAATAGCGGAGTGTTAGACATAGTAGGTGAAGATTTTGAAACCCGCAACACTTTTTATTAGAAATTTGGAAGTAACACCACTCGTCGCTTCTAAACATTTTTGTGCTTCATCTGGTCCCCTGGATCGGGTGCTCCTGGCGAAATGCAACAATTTAAGAGTTCCTCCAGGCATATTCCCTATAGGGGGACCCAGCAATCCCCCTATTGGGAATATACCTGGAGGAACTCACATCATTCTACGAAAAAGATACCTGCACAGACATGTTTATTGCAGCTCTGTTCACAAAAGCAAAAACATGGGACCAACCATGCTGCCCACCAAACCTGAACTGAATTAAAAAAAAATTTGCACATATACACAATGGAATATTATGCAGTCATAAAGAAGGACAAACATACAGATTTAGCAGCATCTTGGATGCATTTAGAGTCTACCATACTCAGTGATCTATCACAGAAACCAAAGACAGAGTACCGTGTGTTCTAACTCATAAGCAGACCTTGGACAATTATAATCCTCTAAGAAAGGGATTGGCAGTAGTGGGAAACTGCCAGGGGAGGAGCAGTGGGATTGGCAGTTGAGGGAAACTGCCAGGGGAGGGAGGGGCACACCTCATCAACAAGGGGACCTGCATAGTCAACGTTTGTATACTTAACCCTGAATTGTACCCCACATTTTTAAATTAAAAAAATTAAATTATCTAGTATTTCAAAACAAAACCAAAAAAAGAGTTCCTCATGCTTCTTTACTCTAAGACCTTAGTCAGCTTTTCCTTCCTCCTCTCTGTCCAGAGGCTGAAACCACCATCACTTGCTCCCTGTGGTTTCATAATCACCACCATTTTCCTCCAATTACCTATTTAATGCAAACAGCATCCCTCAGTTCATGTATTGCCCTTAACCTTTAGGAACACGATGACTTCCCTTTTTATATCTTCCACAATCTTTTGTTACTAACACTTTACATGATTATATGCAATGTCAATACACAGTTTTGTAGAATGAGGTGGCTGGAGTCAGATAAACTCTCCGCCTACCATGTCTGCTACTTGGATGAGTCATTTTTGCCCAGATTTGCAAATTTTATAGAATTGTATCACTTTACTTCAAAGATTTTACTTTATCAAATGTTCTTGTGTTTCTTATTTTTTAAACTATAAATCTAGGGATTTAAGCTTGGTTATTATTTTTTAAATATCAGTACTTATATAAATAAGTATTTGACATTTTTTTCTTTCTTTATGTATATTAGACAACGTGTTCAGAACTTTGCTATGTAGATATCAATACTTTTGTCAATTTTCTTTCACTTTGTGTATTTACTTTTTATTGAAACTTCTACTATTGCAGCAAAGAAGAGGGTTGGTTCCTTGGGGAAAAGGCACCATTAAGAACTTGCTTGGTTAAAGTTTAACACTTAGATCTGATGGTCACCCTACCTTGTGAAAGATTTTTTTTAATGAGTTGGTAAAAAGCACTAAAATCTTGGGAACAGACACTAATTGAGAAATAAAAGTCAAATTATTGAAATGGAGTCATCTGAGAATCTGCGCCCTCCCCTATACCAAGAATGGATGAGGGATGGGAACAGTTTCTGGGTGGAAAGGTGGCTTCTAGACACTTCACAGAAACCAGGAAGACAGTCCAGAATTAAAAATAGCCAGCACCCTGGGGGGCTTCGCACAGGAGATGCTTAACTGAGAGGTGACCACATTTCACAGGACACCATGGAGAAGATGCAGAGAGAGTTCACAGTAGCTGTTGTATATTTTATTTTGGATAATAAATGTGATCAATATAGATATGCAGATATTAAATCACATTTGAGCACCTGTTTACCTGGTGATAATTTCCTTGATAGTGTGAGTCAAACTTAATTTGAGGGGACACTGGTCCAGGGAGGTCTTGGGAGGATGAATTATTTTCGGCGTGAGTTTACAACCATAAAATCTCATCCAGCAGAGATGCTAGAAAAACAATTTTCCTATTAGCTTTCCTGTCAGAAAAATGTTCAGCAACATATTTATTTTGGGACAACAACATGTATTTAGAAAAAAATTTTCACAAAAGAGCAGTGATAAGAGGAAACAATGTATCTGGACCTGGCTACCAGAATTTTTCCTCTTTACAATTATGGCCAGGCCACAGGCAGTTGCCACCATCATGGTCCCCAAGTTGTGGGCCTCTTTGTTAGACTTAAACCCAGGAATCTGCTCTTCTGAAGGCTGTTGCTCCTGTATATTTTTGTTCCTTTGCTGTCCAGATGGAGACACGGCATCATATACAGCTGAGAGATGTTTACCTTTTTAGCTGACTCTGTTTCATAGGACATAATTCACGCACTCCATAGAATGCTTCTTCCTGCCTTCTTTACAATCTCAAGGTAGTAAATAACCAGTGTTAAAACCATCTT
>NW_007161711.1:0-341 GCF_000164805.1 Carlito syrichta
GCTGAGTTAACTATTCGGTCTGCCAGTGAGCTGACGGGTGAGCTGCCTTAACTAGTCCACCGGTGAGTAAGCCAAATGGTGAGCTGACTCAACTAGTCGGCTGGTGAGGAAGCTGACTAATTAGCTGACCTGTTGTCCTGCGAGTGAGCCAACAAGTTAGATGACCTGCTGTCTGGAGAGTGAGTTGACTAGTTTGCTGACCAGTTGGTAGGCGAGTGAGCCAACTAGTTAGCTGACCTGATGGAAAGTGAGCAATCTCATTCATTAGCTGACCAGCTAGTTGAGTTGCTAGCCGACTAGTTAGCTAAGTAAGTAGCTGATTTGCTAGCTAACTTAACTAG
>NW_007161712.1:0-412 GCF_000164805.1 Carlito syrichta
GTAGTAAACTAGTTAAGACAGTTGGCTAGCCAGCTGGCTAGCTATTTAAATCAGCTAGTTAATTCAGCTGACTTCCCAGCTGGCTAGTTATGTAGCTAGCTAGTTAAGTCAGCTGGCTAGCCACCAGGCTAGCTAGTGTTGTCATCTAGTTATGCCTGCTGTCTAGACAGTTGGCTATCTAGTTAAGTCAACTAGTTGAGTCTGCTGGATAACCAGTTGGCTAGCTGGTTGAGTCACCTAATTAATTCAAGTGGCTACCCAACTGGCTAGCTAGGCCACTTGACAGTTTAGTCAGCTGACTAGCCAGCTGGCTACCTGGTTAAGTCAGCTAATTAAGTCAGCTGGATAGCCAGATGGCCACCTAGTTATGTCAGTGAGTTAAGTGAGCTGGCTAGACGGATTGTTAGCTAGG
>NW_007161713.1:0-2533 GCF_000164805.1 Carlito syrichta
CCCAGGCATTCCATTCCATGCTATTCCTCTCCATTCCTTTCCATTCCATTCCCTTCATTCTATTACACTCCATTGCATTCCATTACATTCCATTGCATTCCATTACATTCCATTGCATTCCATTCCGTTCCACTCTTCTCCATTCCATTCCTCTTCATTATATTCCATTTTTTACATTCCTTTACATTCCTTTCCACCCTTCTGCATCCATTGTCTTACTTTTCTTTCCATTTCATTCGTTTGAATTCTATTTCTCTGTATTCCATTCCATCTTTTTAAATTCCTTTGCATTCCTTACCTTTGGATTCCTCTACATTGCATTACAATCCACTCCATTCCAATCCTTTCCATTCCATTCCACTCCATTCCATTCCTCTCCATCCATTCCATTGTATTCCTTCCCACTCCATTCCTCTCTATTCTATTCCATTCCTATCCATTCTTTTCGTCTTTATTCCATTGCACTCCAGTCCATTCCATTCGTCTCCATTGCTCTTCAAGCAATTCTCTTCCATTCCATTCTTCACTATTCTATTACACTCCATTCCATTCCTCTCCATTCCATTAAACTTCGATCGAATGCATTTCATTCCATTCCTCTGCATTCCATTCATTTCTATTCCTTTCCACTCCTTTCTTCTCCATTCAATTTCAGTCCTTTCCATTCCTTTACTCCCCATTCTATTCCTCTTCTTTCCCTTCCTTTCCATTGCATTTCATTCCTCTCCATTCCTTTTCATTCCATTCGGTTAGATTCCATTCCCATCCTTTCCATTACTCTCCATTTCAATGCATTCCAATCTATTCCATTCCTTTCCACTCCTTTCCATTCATTCCTCTAGATACCATTCCATTCCATTCGATTCCATTCCTGTCCATTCCATTCCATTCCTCTCCTTTCCATTTTTCTCTATTCCATTTAGTTCCATTCCACTTCTCTCCATTCTGTTCCTCTCCAATCCTTTCAATTCTAATCAATTCTATGCCTTTCCATTACTCTTCATTTCACTCCATTCCACTTCTCTTCATTCCATTTCACTATATAGCATTCCATTCTCTTCCACTCCATTCCACTTAATTCACCATCCTTCCATTCCTCCATTCCATTTTATTCCACACGATCCCAATCCGTTCCTCTCCATTCGATTCCATATCAACCATTCAATTCCAATTCATTCCTCTCCATTCCATTCCGCAACTTTGCATTGCATACTGTGTTCCATTGCATTATTTCCATTCCATGCCATTACTCTCCATTCCTTTCTAATCTATTCCATTCCATTCCAGTCCAATGTATTCCTCTCCATTCTGGTCCTCTTCATTCCATTCCATTCCATTCCTTCCTTTTCCTCTCCATTCCATTACATTACAATGCATTTCATTCTTCTCAATTTCATTTATTCCATTTCATTCCTCCCCATCCCATGCATATAAATTCCATTCCATCTCTTTCCATTCCTTTCCTTTCCTTTCATTTGATTTCTCTAATTTCCCTTCAATTCCTCTACCTACAATTCTTTTCCACACCTCTCCAATCCATTCAATTTATCGAGATTCTATTCGTCTCTATTCCATTCCTCTCCATTCCATTCTTTTGCATTCCATTGATCTCCATTCTATTACTTAGTCCTCCATTCCACTCCATTCTACTCCATTCCCATTCACTCCATTCCATTTCTCTCCATTCCATTAATGGTCATTCAATTCCATTCCATTACTCTGTCCCATTCTCTTGTATTTCTTTCCAATCCTTTCTTCGCCATTCTATTCCAATCTTTTCTATTCCATTCCTCTCCATTCTCTTCCTTTTCTTTCCATTCTATTTCATTCCTTTCCATTCCATTCCATTCCTCTCCATTCCTTTCCATTCCATTTGGTTTCAGTTCACTCCATTCATATCCATTCCATTCCTCTCCATGTCAATGCATTCCACTCTATTCCATTTCATTCCTTTCCATTCATTCCTCTTGATACCATTCCATTCCATTCAATTCATTCCATTCCTCTCCTTTCCATTTCTCTCTACTCCATTTCTCTCCATTCCATTTCTCTCTATTCCATTTCTTTCAATTCTATTCCTTTCCAATCTATTCCATTCCATTCCTTTCCTTACCATTCCACTTCTTTTCACTGCAATCCCTTCCTCTCCACTCCATTTCACTATATTTTATTCCATTCCATTCCATCCAACTTAATTCATCTCCATTTCATTTTTTCTCCATTCCATTTTATTCTACACCAACCCAATCCGTTCCCCTCCATTCGATTCCATACCATTCCATTTTATTCCAATCCATTCCACTCCATTCCATTCCTCAACATTTTGTTCCTTACCATTCCATTCCATTCCTGTATTCCATTGCATTCTTTCCATTCCATCCCTTTCCTCTCCATTCCATTCTATTCTATTCCATTCAATTCCATTCCACTCCATTTACTTCCAGCCCAATGCATTACTCTCCATTTCATTACTCTTCATTCCATTCCATTCCACTCCTTTCCATTCCTCTCCATTCCATTCCATCCCATTCCA
>NW_007161713.1:3378-4080 GCF_000164805.1 Carlito syrichta
GTCAACTTTCCTTTCTTTTCTATTCCATTCCTCTCTATTCCCTTATTCTCCATTCCATTTTATGCCATTCTACTTAATTGCATTCATCCCAATTCCGTGCCATTCTTCTCCTTTAAGTTCCAATCATTTCATTCCCCACCATTCCTACCCTTCCATTTTATTCCATTACTCTCTATTCCATTCCATTCACCTCCAATCCTCACCATTCCTCACCATTCCATTCAATTCCTCTCCATTCCTTTACATTTCATTACTCTCGATTGCTTTCCCTTCCATTTCACTGTTCTCCATTCCTTTCAATTCGATAAATTCCATTTGTCTCCCTTCTGCATTCCATTCCCTTCCTGTTCTATCCATTGCCTTCTTTTCTATTCCATTCTTCTACGTTGCTTTCAATCTTTTTCAATTCTTTCTCCTTACCATTGGATTCGTCTATATTTGATTCTGTTCCACTCCATTTCATTTTTCTCCATTCCGTTCATTTCCATTCCATTCCATTACACTCCATTCCATTCCATTCCTCTGCATTACATTCCATTGTATGCCTTTCCTTTCCATTCCTCTCCATTCCATTCATCTCCACTTCCTTGTATTCCTGTATATTGCATTATAGAACCTTCCTCCCCTTTCCGTTCCAATCATTTCCATTCCATTCCTCTCAATGCCATTCCTTTCCATTCCATTCCATTCCTCTTCTTTCAG
>NW_007161714.1:0-413 GCF_000164805.1 Carlito syrichta
TTTGACTACTAGTCGGCCCACTAATTAAGTAAGCTAACCAATTGGCCGACTAGTGGGCCAGCATGTCTGCTGAAAAGTTAGGTCAGTTAATTAGTCAGGAGTCTAGTTAGGTCAGCTAAATAGCTGGCAAACTAGACAATGGACTAGTTAGGGCAGCAAACTAGTCAGTCAACTACTTAACTGAGCTAACTAGGGTGCCAATTCTTCAGACAACTAGTTAACCCAGCTAAATAGTTGGCCGACTACTCTGCCAGCTAGTTAACCCAGCTAACAAATCAGCTGAGTAGTCAGCCAACATGTTAAACCAGCTAACGAGTCAGCCGACTCATCAGCCTGCAAGTTAAGTCACCTAGTAACTCGTTAAACTAGCTAAGTCAGCTCTTTAACTCGTTTACAAACTAGTTAAAATATTT
>NW_007161715.1:0-465 GCF_000164805.1 Carlito syrichta
TCATTAGCTAACAAGGTAATTCAGATGTTTAAGTCACCTAGCTAGCACATTAGATAACGAAATTTTCTAACTAGTTATCTAGCTGGTAAATTCAGCTAGCCAGCAAGGCAGCTAACTATTTAAGTCAGCTTGTTTTCTAGGTAACTAGCTAGTTAGCTAGCTATTTAAGTCAGCTGGATAGCTAGGTAGCTATTAGTCAAGTCAGCTACTTAAGTCAGCTGGCTAGCCAGCTGGCAAGCTAGGTAGTGAGCTACTTAATTCAGTTGGCTAGCCAGCTTTGTAGCTGGTTAATTCAGCTAGTTAACTCAGCTCACTAGCCAACTGGCTTGGTAGGTAGCTAGATACTTAAATCAGCAAGATAGCTACCTGTTTAGCTAGTGATGTCAGCAAGTTGTCAGCTGGCTAGTCAACTGGCTTGCTGGTTAAGTCAGCTAATATAGTCAGCTGTCTAGCCAGCTGGCTAGG
>NW_007161716.1:0-306 GCF_000164805.1 Carlito syrichta
GCCAATTAGCTAGTCAGCTAGATAGCCAGCTAGCAAGTTAAATGAGATAGCAAGTCAGCTAACTATTCAGGTACCTAGTTAAGTCAGCTAGTTAGTCAGGTTCCTAGTCAGCTAGCAGGTTAAGTCAGCTAGATAGTTGTCTGCTAGCAAATCAGCTAGTTACTTAGCTAACTAGTTGGCTAGCAACTCAGGTAGCTGGTGAGATTACTAGTAGGCTCCCTCGCTTTTCATCAGGTCAGTTAACTAGTAGGCTTGCTCACTTGTCAACCGGTCAGCAGACTAGTCACCTCGCACACCAGCCAACAG
>NW_007161717.1:0-644 GCF_000164805.1 Carlito syrichta
CTAGGTATCTAGGCTGTTGAGTCAGCCTGCTAGCCAGCAGGCTATCTAGTTAAGTCACCTAGTTAAGTCAGCTGACAAGACAGATGGCTAGCAAGGTAGCTTGCTAATTTAGTCAGCTGGTTAGACAAAAGGCTAGTTAAGTCACCTAGTTTAGTCAGCTGGCTAACCATCTGGCTAGCTATGTAGCAAGCTAGTTAATTCAGCTGACTAACAAATAGGCCAGCTAATTATGTCAGCTAGTTAAGTCAGCTGGCTAGCTAACTGGCTAGTTAGGTAGTGAGCTTCTTATGTCAGTTGGCTAATCAGCTGGCAAGCTAATTAATCAGCTAGGTAAGTCAGCTGGCTAGCCAGCTAGCTAGTTAGGTAGAGTGCTAGTTATGCCAGCTGGCTAGCCAGCTGGATAACTTGTTAATTCAGCTGTTTGAGTCAGCTGGCTAGTCGCTGGGTAGCAGGTTAATTCAACTAGTTATGTCAGCTGGCTAGCAGAGTAGCTAGGTAGGAAGCTAGTTAAGTCAGCTGACTAGCCAGCTGGCTAGCTATTTACGTCAGCTACTTAATTCAGCTGGTTTCCCTGCTTGCTAGCTAGGTAGCTGACTAGTTAAGTCATCTGGCTAGCCAGCTGGATAACTGGTTAAGTCAGCTAG
>NW_007161718.1:0-1115 GCF_000164805.1 Carlito syrichta
GTATCTAGCTAGTTAACTCAGTTAGTTAAGTCAGCTGGACAGCCAGCTACCTAGCAGGGTACCTAGCTAGTTAAATCAGCTGGATATCCAGTTGGCTAGCTTGTAAACCACGTAGTTATGTCAGCTCGCTGGCCAGCATGTTAGCTAGGTAGTTAGTTAGTTAAATCAGTTTGCAAGCCAGAGTGCTATGTAGGTAGTTCGCTAGTTCAGTGTGCTGGGTAGTCATCAGGCTATCTAGTCGTGTCAGCTAGTTAAGTCAACTGACTAGCAATCTGTCTAGCAAGGTATGTAACTAGTTAAGTCTGCTGGCTAGCCAGTTGGCTACTTAATTAAGTCACCTAGTTAAGTTAGCTGGCTGGGCTTCTTGTTAGCCAGGTAGCTAGTAAATTAAGTCAGCTGGCTAGCGAGCTGACCAACTAGTAAAGTCAGCTAGTTTAGTCAGCTGACTAACCAGCTGGTGAGTTAGTCAAGTCAGCTGGTGAAGTCAGTTGTCTAGCCTTTTGGCTAGCTAATTAAAAAGCTGGTTATGTCATATGAATATCCAGCTGGCTTACTAGTTATTTCAGCTAGTTACATCAGCTGGCTAGCTAGGTAGTTAGGCAATTAAGTCAGCTGGTAGCCAGGTGTCTAGCTAGTTAAGTCAGTTAGTTAAGAAAGCTGGCTAGCCAACTAGCAATCTAGTTTGCTATCTAGTTATGTTAGCTGTCTAGCCAACTGTCTAACTAGATAATTCACCTATTTAAGTCAGCTGAGAAAGCAGCTGGCTAGCTACATAGTTCGCTAGTTACGTCTAGACAGCTAGACAGCTGACTAGCTATATAAGTCACCTAGCTAATTCAGCTGGCTAGCCTTGTGGCTAGCTATTTAGCAAGCTAGTTAATTCAACTGGCTAGAAAGCAGGACTGCTAATTAAGACAGCTAGTGAAGTCAAATGGCTAGCAAACAGGCTGTCTAGGTAGTGACCTAGTTAAGTCAGTTGGCTAGCCAGCTGTCTAGCTAGTTATGTCAGCTAGTTAAGTCATCTGGTTATCCATGTGGCTAGAGAGGTGGAGAACTAGTTAAGTCAGCTGGCTAGCCGCCTGGTTATCTAGTTAAGTCAGCAAGTATATTCACAT
>NW_007161719.1:0-703 GCF_000164805.1 Carlito syrichta
CCAACTGTCTGGCTAGTGATGTCTGCTAGTGAAAGTCAGCTGGCTAGCCAGCTGGTTATCTAGTTATGTCAGCTAGTTGAGTCAGCTGGCTAGCCAGCTGGCTAGCTGGTTAAGTAATCTAGTTAATTCAAGTGGCTAGCCAACTGGCTAGCTAGGTAGCTTGCTAGTTACATCAGCTGACTAGCCAGCTGGCTTGTTTAAATCAGGTAGTTAAGTCAGCTGGCTAGCCAATTGACTAGGTAGGTACCTAGGTATTTAAGTTGGCTGGCTAGCTGGCTGGTTACTAGTTAATTCTGCAAGTTAAGTTAGCTGGCTAACCGGCTGGCTAGCTAGGTGGCTAGCTAGTTAAGCCAGTCTGCTTGCTGGATGGCTATCTAGTTAAGTAAGCTCATTAGCCAGAAGTCTAGCTAGGTGACTGGAAAGTTAAGCTGGCTGGTTAGCAGCCTGGTCAGGTAGTGGCCTGCTAGTTAAGCCAGCTGGCTACCCAGCTGACCAGCAGGGTGGCTGGCTAGTTAATCCAGCTGGCTCTCCGACTCTCCAGGCAGACGGATGGCTATTTAAGCTGGCTGGCTAGCCACCTGGTAGCCCACTAGCTAGCTAGCCGTCTGCCTAGCCAACTGCCCAGCTGGTAGCTAGCTAGTTAAGCCAGCTGGTTAGCCATATAGACAACCAGTTATCTAGCTCGTTAAGTCAGCTGGCTAGC
>NW_007161720.1:0-862 GCF_000164805.1 Carlito syrichta
TCAGCTAGCTAGCCAGCTAGCTAGTTAAGTCAGTTAGTAACTCAGCTAACTATTCAGCTACCTAGTGAAGTCTGCAAGCTAGAGAGTTAGCTTGTTTGCTAGCTAGTTATTTCAGCTAGATAGCCAGCTAGCTAGTCAGCTAGCTAGTTAAATCAGCTAGCAAACCAGCTAGTTGCTTATCTAACTAGTCAGCTAGCAACACAGCTATCTGGTCAGATAACTAGTGGGCTCGCTCGCTTACCATCAGGTCAACTAATAAGTTGGCTCACTTGCCTGCAATTCGGTCAGCTCGCTCAGCAGCCAACAGGTCAACTAAATTTTTGGCTTACTCACAGGCCAACAGTTCAGCTAAATAAAGTGGCTAGCTCACCAGCGGACTAGTTACATCAGTTCACCAGTCGGCTCATTTGCCAGCCGAACAGGTTAAGGCAGGTCACATGTCAGGTCACTTGCCGGCCGACTAGTTAACTCAGCTCACCAGTCAATTCATTCACTGGCTGAATAGTTAACTCTTCTGACCATTCAGCTCACTCGCTAGCCGACTAAAGTCAGCTGACCAGTCAGGTCACTTGCCAGCTGACTAGTTAAGTCAAGTGACGAGTCAGCTCACTCATGTACTGAATAGTTAAGTCAGCTGACCAGTTAGCTCACTCGCCAGCCGGCTAGTTAAGTCAGCTCACCTGTGGGCTCACTCGCCAGCTGACAAGTTAAGTAAGCTAACCGGTCAGCCAAATAGACAGCCAATGATTTAAGTCAGCTAATCAATTGACCGATTAGATGGTCAATTGGTCAACTGACAAGGTCGGTCAGCTAACTTGTGGGCTGACAAGTTATGTCAGCTAAATAGTAGGCCAACTAATCA
>NW_007161721.1:0-322 GCF_000164805.1 Carlito syrichta
ATGAGTGTGGAGGGTGGAGGCAGGCCTTTTGGGGTGCGTGGCCGAAGGTGTAGCAGGGACGTGCCTGTTGGCAACCTTTGAAATCAACTGCAAATGACAAGTTGGAAGGTGCTTTTTCCTCTCCCATCCCTGAGGGTGACTTCTCGTGCTGGGTCACACAGGTGGTGGTGGTGGTGATTTTTATTATTTGGAGTCAGAATCCTGCTGTATGGCCCCAGCAGGGCCATGCTCACAGCCACCGAACACTCCACTGCTGGGCTCAGGCAATCCTCACAGCTCGGCCCCCCTGATTGGCTTGCACCACAGGCCTCTGCCACTATGC
>NW_007161722.1:0-408 GCF_000164805.1 Carlito syrichta
GCAGGGACGTGCCTGTTGGCAACCTTTGAAACCAACTGCAAATGACAAGTTGGAAGGTGCTTTTTCCTCTCCCATCCCTGAGGGTGACTTCTCGTGCTGGGTCACACAGGTGGTGGTGGTGGTGATTTTTATTATTTGGAGTCAGAATCCTGCTGTATGGCCCCAGCAGGGCCATGCTCACAGCCACCGAACACTCCACTGCTGGGCTCAGGCAATCCTCACAGCTCGGCCCCCCTGATTGGCTTGCACCACAGGCCTCTGCCACTATGCCCAACTAAACTTTGGATTTATTTTTGTTGGCTGAGATGGGATCTCACCCTGTGTCATGGGCTGGTGTCAAACGTGCAGGCTCAGGCCATCGACTTCCCTGGGCCTCCAAAATGTCATGATGCCAGGCTGAGCCCCTGA
>NW_007161723.1:0-738 GCF_000164805.1 Carlito syrichta
AACTTGGCTAAAATGTCTCTGCCCATAAGAGGCACAGGACACTGAGGCATTACCAAAAAGAAATGAGTGAAGGGGACATTTACAAAGATGCATGTAACTGTAGGAGTTATGCATGGAAGGATGGACTGGCCCCCTACCCCAACTATACAGGACTTAGAAGGGAAGTCGGGCCCCAAAACTCTCATATGACAGAAAGGGTGGCTCCGGTATCCAGGAGAAAGTGGATGGGGCGCCCATCAACCGTTATAGCAACCCTGGGTTCCCGACGATTTGAGATTAGTGTGGGGCAGGGAGACCTTGTGTCCTGTCAGTCTAAAGTCGCTGCCATGCCCAACAGATCCAGAGCAGGATGGGGGGCTGACCTGGTCCCTCCTTGGGGACTGGGGCAGTCCACTGCCCAGTGTCCTGCCTGTCCACATCTAGGACATGGTTTTTGGGGTACTCCAGGGTTGGGGCACCCTCGTGCCCAATGCCCTGGCTGCCCGAACTTGAAGCAGGGTCCTGGTGGTTGTCGTTGGTTTCGGGCGTTGCCACCACCCTGATACCAGAGGTGACCCTGTTGCCATGGAGGGCCTGGGCCAGCATTTGATATTTGTGTTTTTTTGCCTTCTCGTCCCGGTTATGGAACACTTTAAAGGCTGCTGTGAGAACGTCATGTTGGGGAGTGAGGGGGCCTTGGTCAAGTTTTTTTAGTTTTGCCCTAATATCTGGATAGCTTTGGGAGAAAAAATATGTCAT
>NW_007161724.1:0-617 GCF_000164805.1 Carlito syrichta
GGTGGTTTGATGAATTTCATCTGCATATGTTCTAGCCTGTTCCCAAACCCTTCTATGTTCTTCTGGAAATAGGGTGTTGGAGAGGATAAGATAGATATCATGAAAAGTGAGGCTATAGGACTGGATGAGGTATTGAAGCTCTTTAATGTAGGTGGCAGGGTTAGTTGTGTATGATCCGAGACGTTTTTCTATTTGTGAGAGGTCTGATATAGAAAAAGGGACATGTACCCGAACCACGCCTTCCGCGCCTGCCACCTCACGAAGGGGGGCTAGGAGGGTCGGCACGGCCTTGGACCGGGTTACCGGGGGGCTGCACGGAGGAGTTGTTGGAAGAGGAGGGTATAAGCATCGAGCTGCCGAGGGGGGCAGGGCCAAAGAGGGGGGTGGGGGTGGGGGACCCTGAGGCTGTTGAGGCTGCCTGTAAGCAGGGGGCTCGTCTGCAGGGTCAAAAGCCGAGATGGAGGAGGAGGTAGCGGAGCTGGGACTTACAGTGTCTGCAGTGGGGGGAGGGGAGTTTTGGAGAGAAGGCTGAAGTGTGCATAGAACAGTGGGAGAATGAGAAGTTGTAGAAGAGGCAGCAGATGCTAGCATGAGTGGAGGGTAGAGATTAGAGGGAT
>NW_007161725.1:0-830 GCF_000164805.1 Carlito syrichta
ATCAGGGCATCATGCCAAGAATGAAAAGGAAATCCTGTTCTAAGAGTTCTCATTCGCCAGTATCTACAGGGCCTCTTGGTAAGGTTTAATCAGAAATCTGGGCTTCAGCGTCCCTACATTTTTCAGAGCTACTAGCTCCGTAGATACCCTCAATCGGTCATTAGAGATCCCCAGGAACTTTCTATTTTCTTCATAGTTGTAATCGTGAACCTGGCCCAAATATTCTATTGTGTCTTAGTTGGTCATTACAGACCCCCAGGAACATTCTATTCTCTTGATAGTGTAATCGAGGATCTGGCCCAAATATTCTTTTGTGTCTTATGAACATCTAGGACCATAATCAGGTACCCCAGGAATCAAATGGTATATTGGTACAAAATCCCTCGATTCAGGTAACCTCAAACTACAGAAATTTCTTGTGGTTGGGCTGTTGGGAATTGGGACATGGGTTTAGGAGGGTCTACATTTTGGGAAGGTATTTTAAAGGGGAACCAGAAATCTTAGATTCCAGTTCCCCAATAACCTTATGGGAGTCTTTCTCTTGATATCCGAACAACTGGAATTCTGGGTCACCAGGAAATATCCTAGCACCATACTGAGAATGTAGCAGGAATCTGGGTAATGAGGGTCCTCATATACAGGAAACTTCATGGCCTCTTGCTAAGGAAGAATATGTAATATTGGTTGCATGTGTCCTCAGTCCATAAATCCACAGGGCGTCTTACTAAGAGGTAACCATGAATCAGTTTTTAATGTAGGAATCTGGGTAGTGAGAGTCCTAAATACAGGAACTGGGACTGCCTATTGCTAAGAAAGGATAAGGAATCTGG
>NW_007161726.1:0-878 GCF_000164805.1 Carlito syrichta
TGGCTAGGCTGCTGGCTAGCTGGTTGCTAGACAATTAAGTCAGCTGGATAGCCAGTTGGCAAGCTAGTTAAGTCAGCTAGTTTAGTCAGCTGGCTAACCAGCTG
Source organism: Carlito syrichta (assembly GCF_000164805.1). Taxonomy (NCBI): domain Eukaryota; kingdom Metazoa; phylum Chordata; class Mammalia; order Primates; family Tarsiidae; genus Carlito; species Carlito syrichta. Next base: position 105 of record NW_007161726.1, read on the forward strand.
GCTAGCTAGTTAAGTCAACTCGTTATGTCAGTTGTCTAACCAACTGGTTAGCTATGTAAAAGGTAGTTACATCTGATGTGTAGACAGCTGGCACGCTTGTTATTTCTGTTAGTTAAGTCAACTGGCTAGCTAGGTAGCTAGGTAGTTAATTCAGCTAGATATGTCAGCTGGCTAGCTAGTTAAGTCAGCTAATTAAGTCAGCTACCTGTATGATAGCTAGGAGGGAGCTAGCTAGTTAAAGTAACTAGTTAAGTCAGCTGACTAGGTAAGTAGTTGGTTAGTTAAGTCAGCTATTTAAGTAAGCTGGCTAGCTAGTTAAGTCACATAGTTAAGTCAGCTCCCTGGCCAGAATTTAGATAGGTAGTTAGGTAGTTAAGTCCGCTGTTAAGCCAATGGGCTACCTATGTAGGTAGCTACTTAAGTCAGCTGGCTAGCAATCAGGCATCTATTTATGTCAGCTAATTTAGTCAGCTGGCTATCCAACTGTTTGTCTAGGTAGCTAGCTAGTTAAGTCAGCTGGCTAGCTAGCTGGTTAGCTAGGTAGCTAGGTTGTTAAGTCAACTGGCAAGCCAGGGGGATACATAGGTAGCTAGCTATTTAAGTCAGCAGGCTAGCCACCAGGCTGACTAAGGATTTAAGATAGTTATGTAAGCTGGTTAGCCAGCTGGTTAACTTGTTACATCAGGAAATTGAGTCAGCTACCAAGCCAGCTGACTAGCTGGTTAAGGCAGTTAGTTAATTCAAGTGCCTAGCCAACTGGCTAGCTAGGTAGCT
>NW_007161727.1:0-1799 GCF_000164805.1 Carlito syrichta
GCTAGCTGGTGAGATTACTAGTGGGCTCCCTCACTTTTCATCAGGTCAGCTAACTAGTAGACTCACTCGCCTGCCAACCGGTCAGCAGACTAGTCATCTCACACACCAACCAACCGGTCAACTAACTTGTCAGTTTGCTTGCAGGCCAACAGGTCTGCTAAATAGTCAGCTTGCTCACCAGCCTACTAGTAAATCAACTCATTGTTTGGCTCACTATCCGGCCGACTAGTTATGGTATCGCTTGCATCAGCTCACTTGCCAGCAGACTAGTTAATTCAGCTCACCAGTCGGCTCTCTCACCAGCCAACTAGTTACATCAGCTCACTTGTCTGCCCACTCGCTGGTTGACTAGTTAAGTCAGCTAACCTTTCATCCTACTAGCCTGCCATATAGTTAAATCAGCTAACCAATTGGCTGACTAGTGGGCCAACATATGAGCCGACAAGTTGAGGCAGCTAAATAGATGCCTGACTAGTTCGGTCAGCTAACTAGTCAGCCAACTCGTCATCCGACTAATTAGGTGAGCAAACTACCCAGCCAAATACTAACCCGAACTAACTATGGGGCCAAATCGTCAGCCAACTCTTTAAGCAAACTAAATCGTCTACTGATTATTAGGCCAAATTGTTAAGTGAGCTAACAAGTTGGCCGAGTAGTCAGGCAACGTGTTAAACCAGCTAGCTAGTCGACTGACTCATCAGCCAACAAATTAATTCACCTGGCTAACTCATTAACAAACCAGCTAAGTCAGCTAATTAACTCGTTTACCAACTAGTTAAAACAGTTATCTAAATCATTAACCAACTCATTAATTTAGCTAGCTATTTTGTTATCCAACTAGTTGTCAGTTATATAAGTGAGCTAGCTAGCTATCTAAGAAAGCTAAGTCACCTATCCCACTAGTTAGCTAATTATTTAAGTCAGCTTCTTAAGTCTGCTACCTAAATAGTTAGCTAATTAATTAAGTCAGTTCAGTATTCAGCTAGTTTAATAGTTAGCCAACTATTTAATTTACGTAGTTAATTCAGCTAGCTAGCTAGTTAAGTCAGCCAGTCAGCTAGTGAAATAGTTAAGTCAGCTAGCTGTCAGCTAATAAAGTCAGCTTCTAATTTAGTCTGCTGGTTAAGACAGTGAGCTAGCTAGTTAGCTAAAGGTTTAAGTCAGCAGGTTTAGTCAGGTAGTTAGCTAGTTAACTAATGGGTTAGATCAGCTGGTTGAGTCAGCTAGCTAGTTAGTTAGCAAACGAATTGAGTCAGCTGGTTGAGTAGGCTAGCTAGCAAGTTAGCTGAGTTAATTAAGCTGGATGGTATGCTAGCTAACTAGCTAGCTAAGGAGTTAAGCAGCTGGATGAGTCAGCTAACCTGCTCATTAGCTAATAAGTCAGATGATTAAGTCACCTAGCTAGCACGTTAGATAACGATTCGCTAACTAGTTATCTAGCTGGTTAAGTCAGTTAGCTAGCAAGGCAGCTTACTATTTAAGTCAGTTTGCTAGCTATGTAGCTATCTAGTTAGCTAACTATTTAAGCCAGCTGACTAACTAGATAGCTAGCTAGGTAGCTAACTAATTAAGTCATCTGGTTACCTAGGTAGTCACTAGTTAAGTCAGTTGGCTAGCCAGCTGACTAACTGGTTAATTCAACTAGTTAAGAGAGCTGGCTAGCCAACTGTCTAAGTGGGTAACTAGCTAGTTAAGTCAACTAGATAGCTACCTGGCTAGCTAGTGATGTCAGTGAGCTAAGCTAGCTAGCCAACTGGCTAACTGGTTTAGTCAGCTAGTCTAGTCAGCTGTCTAGTCAG
>NW_007161728.1:0-850 GCF_000164805.1 Carlito syrichta
GTGTTGCCAGCTTGTTAATTCAGATGACTAGCCAGCTGGCTAGCTAGTTAATTCACCTAGCTATGTCAGGTAACTAATCAGCTGCTTAGCTAATTAGCTAGGTAGTTAAGTCAGCTGGCAAGTCAGTGGGATACATAGGTAGCTAGCTATTTTTGTCAGCTGGCTAGCCACCTGGCTAGCTAATCATGTCAGCTAGTTAAGTCAGCTGGCTAACCAGCTGACTATCTAATTATTTCAGCTAATTGAATCCGCTGACTAGTCAGCTGGCCAGCTGGTTAAGTCAGCTAGTTAATTCAATTGTCAAGTCAACTGGCTAGCTAGGTAGCTCACTAGTTACATAAGCTGCCTAGCTAGCTGGATAGCTTGTCAAGACAGGCAGCTAACTCAGCTGGCTTGGAAAGTAGCTAGGTAATTAATTCGGCTGGCTAGCTAGTCAATTCAGCGAATTAAGTGAGCTGGCTATCCGGTTGGTTAACTAGGAGGCTAGCTAGTTAAGCCAGCTGGCTAGCCAGGTGGCTATATAGTTAAGTCAGCTAGCTAAGTCAGCTTGTTAGCCAGCAGGCTAGCTAGATGTCTGGCAAGTTATGCTGACTGGTTAGCAGGCTGGACAGTTAGGTGGCCCACTAGATAAGCCAGCTGACCAGCAGAGTGGTTGTCTAGTGAAGCCAGTTGGCTATCTGACCGTCTAGCCAGCCGGATGACTATTTAAGCTGGCTGGCTAGCCAGTTGGTCAGCCCACTAGCTAGCTAGTTGGCTGCCTAGCCAGCTATCCAGCCAGCTATCTAGCTAGATAAGCCAGCCTAGCCAGCTATCCAGCCAGCCATCTAGCTAGATAAGCCAGAAGACTAGC
>NW_007161729.1:0-6726 GCF_000164805.1 Carlito syrichta
CATAGAACTAAGATGTTATAACATTTTTCTCTGTAGTTCAAAGAACCAGGCTAACCCTTGTGGAATAAAGTTGTAAAGTTCTGCTCTGTTCCAAGAATCCTAGAGATCACTCAGAGGAGTTGACCACCTTCTCCTTGAATATGTCTAGCATCAGGCAGCTTAATAGTAATATAGGTGTATTCTTAAATATATATTGATTATGTATATTATAATACATAATAATATTATTGTTGTCTGTATATCAATAATAATGTTACAACAGAAGCCACAATTTTTGAGTGGTTGTATCATTTCATGTGCCATGTACATTATGTCATTTAATCCTCATAATAACTTTCAAATATAGCAACTATGTAGTGATTAGGGGCAGAGACTCCAGAGCAAATCTGAATGAATCTCAGCTCTGTGTTTACCTGCCATATGACTTTCATCAAGTTGTTTAGTCTCTCAGTGCCTTAGGATTCTCATTGGTGAAATGAGAATGTTGTAGCAACTACCTACCTTATAGAGTTATTTTGAGGAATAAATGAGTTAGCAGGTGTACGTTTCTAAGCAGAATGACTGGTCCAGAGCTGTTGTGGTAACCATTCCCATTTTAGAAATAAAGTAAGAGTTAAGTTGCTGTTGATCTTATGACCCTAGGTCTGGAAAGAGCTGGGACTCAGTGCCAAATCTGCTCACCTGTGAAGCCCATACCTGTTCTTAACTTATACATGTTGCCTCTCCATGTCATGAGACACATGAGAGTCCATTTCATTTCTGAACAATTCTTGTAGAAGTCTCTTTTTATGTTGAGTGGAATCTTGGCTTCTTTTAGTTTTACACTCTTGATCTCAGATCTGTCAAAATGTAGGGTTTTGTTCTAAAGTGGAAAGAAAAAGTATACACTGAGGCTTTCTCTGCCTGTCATTAATATTAGGAAAATGAGCTAGATGTTTGATGGATGTTGCTTGGACTCTGGAAATCTTATGATTTGGAGAAAAGAACATCCAATTTAGAAGGCTATCTTAGAAGGCCAAATGGATCAGAACTGGGTCTCTTGTTGAAACACTTTATTTTCTCAGGGAAGATCACACTCAGGAGAATGGATTGCTGGGGTCAGGAGGATAGTTGAAGAAAACAAGTGAATGGGAGTAGTGATTACAGAACTAAAGCTCTACCTACTGTTTTAAAGGGGAGAGTGAGGCTTTGATACTTTTTGTTTCTGGCTACCGAGACAAAAATAGCCTCAAGGTGCATGGAAAAGAAGAGACACCAGCATCTTTTAAATTTTTTTAACTTAAAAATTCTGCAAAAATTGTTCCTGAAACTGGGATTAATTTCAGAAATTTATGCTAATAAGCTGCAGGGATTGTGAGATTATTCTCTTCTTATTATCTGTTGGAAGACAGCCTCAAAAATTTTGGAAGGGAAAGTATTCCTTCCACTTTTTATTTGGCAGTTATGTACCACCTAGTTAGTGTAGATATGTGTAGCCACAGATTCCTTTTAGACTAAAGAAAAAATTAGGATGTGTTCTCTTAAGGCATTAAAGTGGCACCATGGTATATAGTGGCAATACAGCAGAGAGATTATTCTTATGACTAATTTTGCAATAAGTGATGCTTGGTACTTTGAAAACTCATAACCAGTGTAAAGAATGTTAAAGGATGTGTCATCATTTAGTCATTTTTGTTCATGTTGTCATCTTTTACTTATTCTCCACGGGGAATCTACTTGAGGGCCCAAATCTGAAAATTCAGCTTGATTTTTCCTTCTCTGTGCTATAAAGCAGAGCTGACTCTACCACATAATCTAACATTTCATTATAGATTGTCTCATCTTTGATTGTATTGGCTTACAACTCATTAAATTCCGGGAGGGTGGAAAACACTTCTTTGGTTTCTCCTCTTAACAATAGCATGAACTCAGTGTGTTCTCTTTTAGTTTTGTTTCTTTGAGTTGGAGTCTCACTCTATTGCCTAGGCTGGAATGCAGTGACACAATCATGGCTCACTGCTGCCTTGGACTCCAGGGCTCAGCGATTCTTCTGCCTCAACCTCCCTAGTAGCTGGGACTACAAGTGTGAACTACCTTGTACAGCTAAATTTCTTTTTGGTTGGGGGATGAGATGAGGTCTTATGATGTTGCTTAGGCTGGTCTTGAACTCCTGGGTTCAAACAATCTTCCTGCCTCGGTCTCCCAAAGTGGTAGGACACAGATGTGAGCCACTATGCCCTACCCCGAGAGCTCTTGACAAAGTCAGCTGTCCAGTTCCACTTCAGTTGTGTCATAGTATGTTTTGAATGCTCTAGGAGATTGTATTGTGAAGCAGTATTGAGGATCACTGCTACAGATGTTCAACAAATATTTTAACTAATTAATCTGTAATTTTATATACATCATAAATATGAATTGATATTCATCAGGATGCTGACCTTAGTAGCACTTTTCAAATAGTCTTAGTGATCACATATGATAAATCTTAGGTTCTGGGCAATGTGCTACTGTATAGAGAAAACATATTGGGAAGTAGGAAAAATTTCTTTTTGAAGGGTGAGAGTCTTAAGCTTTTAAAAATAAGTAATAGTCATTTATGATATACTTTCTTTTTTTTGTTTTTGAGTTGGAGTCTCACTCTGTCACCCAGACTAGAGTGCAGTGGCCGCTCCTGGCCACCACAGCCTCGAACTGCTGGGCTCCGGCGATCCTTCTACCTCAGCCTTCCAAGTAGCTGGAACTACAGGCAAACGCTACCATGCCTGGCTAATTTTTTTCATTTATTGTAGAGATGAGGTCTCACCAAGTTGCCCGGGCGGGTCTCAAACCCGCAGACTCAGGCAGTCAACTCACCTCAGCCTCCCAAAGTGGGGAATTACAGACTGAGCCATCGAGCCCATCATGATACACTTTCTTTTTTTTCTTTTTTTTCTTTTTTTTTGAGTTGGAGTCTCACTCTGTTGCCCAGACTGGAGTGCAGTGACACCGCAGCCTCGACCTGCTGGGCTCCGGCTATCCTTCTGCCTCAGCCTTCCAAGTAGCCAGAATTACAGGCATGCGCTACCATGCCCAGCTGATTTTATTTTTTAATTTATTGTAGAGATGAGGTCTCACTGCCCAGGCGGGTCTCGAACCTGCAGGCTCAGGCCATGATAAACTTTCAATTGAATACTGTAAATGAAATTTGAAGAGACTTCTAAATTCTTTTTCTCTCTGCTACATGAATGCAGTTTATTACTCATGTTTATGAAATCATGAAAATACTGTTTTCTGTTTCTTATAGATATATAGATTTCTGTGTTTTATAGAATATTAAACTAAGTTTGGCGGAAATGGTTTAGGCTTAACTCTTCAGGGCACACATATGATCTGATAGGCAGAATTTGACACTGACAAGACTGTACAATGATAACACTGGAAGCTAAGAGAAGAGACTCCAGATTGTTTCCAAGGCTGGGACTGAGACCAGCCTAATACACCCTGAGAGAGTAATGATCCGGAAGTGAAATGTTCCAGTTTAATGGTCAGAGTGAAGCAGTGGAGAAACCAAAGCTTTTATTTTTTTTTTCCCCTGTTGAATTGGCTGTTCAAATTTGGACTATAGTTTTTCTTTTCTCCAACAGAGAGATAACACTTGCCTGATAGATTTGTCATGAGAATCCCATGAGGTGAAGGATGTGACAGTGGCTTTGAAGAAAGGGCAAACACCAAGAGGAAGAAGAAGAAGAGGAAGAGGAGGAGGACAAGGAGGGGGAGGAGATGATGATAGTAATAGAACTGTGGCAGACAGTTCTAGCAAGTTACTAATGCAGACTCTTGGGTACATTTGAAATGAGGCACTTCCAGACAGGTGCCTTGGGTTCCTCTCACTGAGTCAGAGGTGAAAGGTGAGATGTTGTCATGTTAAGCTAATGAATGAAATTAGTAAGGTCAGAGGTTGAAAATAATGTTGCCTATAGCTTGGGAGCTTCCCCTGCAAAGGTTTTCAAGGTCTAGGAGCCAAGAGACCCTTCAGTTCTGACAGGAACAATGGAAAGATCGAGATTAAATATGAAATGCCTTTCAGAAGGCTTCAGGTCCTCAGGGGCTTTACTGAGCATGATTTGCTTTGAATGGAAATATGTTTATATTTTGTTAGAAGCAATTTTTCAAAAGTAAAATAGAAACACATAGAGGTTTTATTGCCTTTTCAATTTCTTCAAGAAAATCCTATTTTGGCAAATGCGTTATCTTGATGTTCCTGTGCTGGTCAGTGATTCATTTGAGAACACAGTTGGATAATTCATTGGGCAAGTGATTCTTTTTGTGACCTTCCCTTGTTAATTTTTATAAGATTTTACCACTCTCTATGTTTGGGATCAATTTTATAGTGTTGGTCTTGAATACTGACAAGGAGTCATAAACCTGTGGAAATTATAATCCCAGATTTGGGGATCTGTGTAATAGGCACAGATAGCAGAGAACTGGATGGATGAGAAGGTTTTTATGTGGTTTCTGATATAAACCAACTACATCATTTAGGGTATACTATTTGCTATTTTGTAATGTATAAGCTATCTTAAAGCAGGTGTCACTCAGAACTGCACATAAAATTTTTTTCTCTTTGTTCATGTGAGTATAATTTCTTCTGAACAAAATTTTCCCTGTTTTTCTAAAAAATTAAGTTTGTTATAATGCTGGAAGTCTTGACTTTCAACTGACAGGAAGTAGCTCTTCTTTGTAACTCTAGGTGAAATTTTGAATAAAGAGGGAGAAAATGGTAACAATGAGATACCAAGAGCTTTTGTGTGTTTTCTAATTACTTTAATGTATGAAACTCAATTAGACAGATTTGTTTTACTAAATGTCCAAGTATTTATTATGTGCAAGAATGGTAGTAGCTGTGTTGGTAATGCTTTTGACTGAAAGTGACAATACCTGATTGACATTGGCTAGGTGAACACTGGTTATCTCACATAACAAGGAGCATGTAAGTAGGTGGTTTCAGTTTTGATGCAGTAGCTTTACAAAGCCATGGAGACTTGGAGTCTTTCTGTCTTTCTGCTCTGCCATTTAGAATTTTGTCCTTAAGCTTGTCACCTCTTGGTACCATTTTAGCTGCTGCTGCTCCAAACAGCACTATCTTTTACAACAAAGAAAGAAGAGGAATTAAAAACTGTGGAAAAATGAACAGTTCCCTCTTCAGGGAAGAACATTTTTCTCAGTCCTTTTCACACCCTTGGCAGGCTTCTCCATACTTTCTGGGAAAACAGAGAAAACAAATATTTAGAGAATGAAAATCTGATTTTCATGATTGAGAGCACTCACAATTCATAATTTGCCTTTTCAAATAAAAGAGATGTTTTGTTTGTAAGAAAGAAGGAGGAATGGTTTTTGGGTAGAAGACCCACACTGTGTCCCATAGTGACTTGTGTAGGACTTTCAATGAGGAGGAAGCAAGCCCTGTTCATCAGGAATCCCATGACCTGATGATGGTGCGGAGAAGACCATTAACCAAATGACCTTCGTGATCTGTGGATTAACAAGAGTATCAAAGGGGTGCCAATAAAATGCTCTTGCAGGAAGACTTGGAGGGTGGTGTGGAGGTTGGAGATTATATCATTTGAGATAGACAATGATGTTTTCAGTAGGTGTAGATGGGCAGATAGTGGCCTGCAGACAACTGGGGACAAAAAGACGGGTTTAGATAGCAGGTGTCCCAGGGGATTGATCAGTGGTAAGACTTGCTGCAAGTGTTTGCTGCCCACACATGCCATGGTGGCTGCTGCGGTGCTACATTAACAGCAAGTGAACGTAAATGTGACTTCATGTCCTCTGCAGTATTGTCTGTTCTGTGCCGGGCAGAGTGCTGGGGGCTTCTGTCAACAGACTTCCCTTCCTCTTGAAAGTGCTCATGTTTTCCCCTCTGTGTTCTGCTCATTCAAGGGCCACCCTAGATTACTTTTGAAGTTGAACTTTGAGTTCATGTGTGTTTCTGAGGTTTATTGTTTTTAATCTGTAGATGTAAGTTGTATGTTTTAAGTAAAAGAAGTCTCAAAAAGACCTTGAGTCACAGCTCCAACTTTTTTCATGTGATAATATGCAGTTTAATGAACTATGGTAGGCTTATCATGCTGGTGATTTATATTAGCTTCATCTTGAATAATGCTTAACAAACCATGCCAAGTTATTTTCCACACAATTAGAGAAGTCATTGAGCTAATTTTTCTGTATGGAAAGAAATTAAGGAAAAGAAATTATAATTGGGAAAGAAATTGAGCGAAGTCTTAGTCTTCTATAAAGTCTGTATCCACATAGACTAGTGCTACTTCATTCTGCAGTCAAGTTGAAGCAAGATTGGAGATTCTATGGAGAAAGAATTGAGAGTCCTAAGTTACCTTTCAAAGAATGGCATTTGTAGAGAGAGAGGGAAAAAAAAGGTCAACATGGTAGTTACACCTGTAATCACAGCAATTTGGGAGGCCTAGGCAGGAGAATCACTTGAGCCTGCAAGTTCAAGAACAGCCTAGGCAACATAATGAGACCTCATCTCTATAAATTTTTTTCATATGGACTGGCCCTAGTGGCATGCACCTATAGTCCCAGCTATCTGGGAGGCTGCTGTGGGAGAATCACTTGAACTCAGGAGGTCAAGGCTGCTGAGAGCTGGGATTGTGCCACTGTACTCTAGCCTGGGTGACAAAGTAAGAGCCTGTCTCAAAAGAATATATATGTAATGAAAAGATAAATAATAGTAATTATTGTTGA
>NW_007161730.1:0-2804 GCF_000164805.1 Carlito syrichta
TATGTCATTATCATACCCAAATAAATTAATTGTAATATCTATTTTATTTATATTAATATATTTTACAATATAACTTATATGTGTATTATATATCTAAACTATATGCCTATGTCTCTATTTATGTAGACATTTTACCTGAAGGAAAGAAGATTCATAAGATCAAAGCTGCTTTTGAGTGTTGTAGGATTGTCTTACGGAAGAAAGTTGGAGATTTGTTGTCTTTATTCCTCTTGGTAGATAATGCCCAGTTGGTAGAGTTATGGAGACACATCTAGGATCAGTTCTGAGGAAAAACCTTCTTAGAGCACTGCCCACAGGTGTGATGGACTGCTTTAGAGAATTCTTTCATTCCTTAAGACCAGTCTGTTCAAGTCTAGGCTAATCCAGAGGTGTTCAAGCTCCAGCGTGCATCAGGCTTACCTGCAGGGCTTTTAACACCCAGATTGCAAGACTGTACCTCCAAAGTTATTGATTTCATAGGGCTGGGGCTAGGCCCCAGATTTACATTTCTCACTACTTCTCCAGTGAAGTTGAGAAGCACTGGGCTAAGTACAGTATGCTTCTCAAACCATACTGTGCGTAGGAATCATTTGGGGATTTTTGGTAAAACACAGAATCTGATTCAGTTGACCTGGAACTGAGCCTGAGATTCTGCATTTTTAAATTTCTTCTAAGTGATGTCAGTGCTCTTGGCTCATGAACTACACTTAGAATAACAAGGTAAAGAACCTCTTATCAGTGATGATGAGACCTGAAGAAATGTTTTTAATAGTCCCACACTGCTTTATTGAATATGTAACCCATTAGATAAAACATTACAGTTAGGAAGTCTCAGATAAGTTTCTTCACTCATCCTATATGAAATGCATGTTGCTTTCTTTTTTAATTTTTTTTTATTTTAAAGATGTAGGGTACAATTAAGGGTTAGGTATACAAATGTTTATTATGTAGATACCCTTGTTGATTAAGTGTGCCCCCCGCCCCCTGGCAGTTTTCCACTACTGCCAATACATTTCTTATTGTATCATGACAATTATTCAAGATCTGCTTATGAGTGAGGATATGTGATATTCAGTTCTTTGTTTCTGTGATAGATCACTCAGCATTATAGACTCGAAGTTCATCCAAGTTGCTGCAAAGTTCATAATTTCATCTTTCTTTATGGCTGCATAATATTCCATCTTGTATATGTACCACATTTTTTAAAAAAACAGTCCTCTTTCAATGGGCAGCATGGGTGGTTCCAAGTTTTTTGCTATTGTGAATACTGCAATAAGCATGAGTGTGCAGGTACCTTTTTCGTAGGGTGATTTGAGTTCCTCTGGGTATATTCCCAGTAGGGGGACTGGGAGGTCATATGGAAGGTTGATTTTTGGGAATCACCAAACTTTTTACCACAGACGTTATACTAGTTTACACTCCCACCAGCAATGTAGAAGTGTTCCTTTTCCCTTGCATCCTCTCCAGAATCTGTTGTTTTTTGAGTTGTTGATGATGGCCATCCTGACTGGAGTTAGGTGGTGTCTCAGTGTGGTTTTAATTTGCATTTATTTGATGACTAGTGAGGCTGAGCATTTTTTCATGTATCTGTTGGCTGCTCGTATGTCTTCTTTTGAGAAGTGTCTATTCATATCTTTTGCCCAGTTTGTAATGAGGCTGTTTGTGTTTTTCTTTTCCCACATTTGAGTCATTGTAGATACTTGATATTAGACCTTTGTCAGATATACAGTTGGCAAATATTTTTTTCCCAGTCCATGAGCTGTCTCCCTGCTCTCTTGATGGTTTCTTTGGCTTTTCAGAAGCTTGTCAGCTTGATGAGGTCCCACTTGTCTATCTTATCTCTTATAGCATGGGCATTTGGCTTTTGATCAGGATTGGTTGCCAGTTCCAATTTCCATGAGGGTGTCTCCTGCATTCTCTAAGATTCTTATAGTTGGTGGCTTTATGTTGAGGTCTTCTATCCATTTGGAGTTTATTTTTGTGTATGGTGATAGGTAAGGGTCTTGTTGTAATCTTCTGTATGTGTTCAGCCAGTTTTCCCAGCACCATTTACTGAATAGGCTCTCCTCTCCCCAGTGGTTGGTGGTGGAGGAAGAGGAGTTGAGAAATTGAGGCTTTGCTTCTGGAATCTCTATCCTCTTCCATTGGTCTGTATGCCTGTTCTTGTACCAATATGAGGCTGTTTTGATTATTGTAACTTTATCACAAATTTTAAAGTCTGGGAGTGTGATACCGCCCACTTTTTTGTTTGTTTTTTGTTTTGTTTTGTTTTTTCCCTGAGGCTTGTTTTGACTATCAGTGGTTTTTTTTTTTTTTTTGGTTTTGCAGAAGCTTGTCAGTTTCATGAGGTCCCACTTATCTATCTTATCTCTTATGACCTGTGGGTTTTGGGTTTTGCTCAAGAGCTGGATGCCAGTTCCAATTTCCATGAGGGTATGTCCTTCATTTTCTAAGGTTCTTATGGTTTGATGTTTTACATTTTGATCTCTGATCCATTTAGAGTTAATTTTTGCGTATGGCGATAGATAGGGGTCCTGTTTCAATCTTCTGCATGTGGTCAGCCAGTTTTCCCAGCACCATTTACTGAATAGGTTCTTCTCTCCCCAGTGGTAGGTGGTGGAGGCTTTGTCAAAGATGAGCTGGTTGAGAAATTGAGGTTTTGCTTCTGGAATCTCAATTCCATTCCATTGATCTATATGCCTGTTCCTATACCAATACCAAGCTGTTTTGATGATTGTAGCTTTATAGTAAAGTTTGAAGTCTGATAATGTGATACCACCTGCTTTTTTTTTTTTTTTTTGCTA
>NW_007161731.1:0-952 GCF_000164805.1 Carlito syrichta
GTCTGCTCGTTAAGTCTGTTGACTATCCAACTGGTTAGCTAGTTAAACAGTTAGTTAAGTCAGATGGCTAACCATCTGACTAGCTAGTTATTTTTGCTAGTTAAGTCAGCTGGTAACCTAGGAATCTAGCTATATAAGTCAGCTAGTTATGTCAGCTATGTAGCTCGTTAAGTCAGCTATTTAACTCAGCTGACTAGCTAGATAGCTATCTAGGTAGCTAGCTAGTTAAATGAGCTAGGTATGCCAGCTGGCAATCTAGGTAGCTAGCTGGTTAAGTCAGTTAGTTAAGTTAGCTTGCTAGCAAGTTAAAGCAGCAAATTAAGTAAGCTTGCTAGCCAGTTGCCTAGCTGGGTAGCTAGCTAGTTAAGTCAGCTGGCTAGCCAGTTAGGTAGTTAGTTAAGTAACCTAGTTAAGTCAGCTCAATAGACAATTGGTTAGCTAGGTAGCTAGCTTGTTAAGTCAGCTGGCTATCCAGCTGGCTACCTATGTACCTAGGCAGTTATGTCAGCCAGCTAGCCAGCTGTCTAGCTAGTTAAGTCACATAGTTAAGACAACTGGCTAGACAGTTAGCTAGTTAGGTAGTTAGATACTTATGTCAGCAGTCTAGACTGTTGGCTAGCTAGTTAAATCTCCTATTTAAGTCAGTTGTCTATCCAACTGGCTAGTCAGGAATCTTGCTAATTAACTCAGCTGACTTAGCAGCTGGCTAGCTTGTTAAGTCACCTAGTTTAGTCAACTGGCTAACCAGCTGGCTAAGTATATAGCCAGCAACTTAATTCAGCTGACTAGCAAGCAGGCCTGCTATTTATGTCAGCTAATTAAGTCAGCTGGCTAGAAAGTTGGCTAACTAAAAGGCGAGCAAGTTTTTTCAGTTGGCTATCCAGGTTGCTAGGTAATTAAGTCAGCTAGTTAAGTGAGCAGGCTATCCAGCTAGCTAGCTATGTAGGGAGCT
>NW_007161732.1:0-3914 GCF_000164805.1 Carlito syrichta
AGTCAGCTGCATATCCACCTCTCTAGCTAGGTATCTTGCTACTTGGTAACTAGCTATCCAGCTGGCCAGTTAAGTCACCTATTAAAGTCAGCTAGCTAGCCTGCTGGTTAGCTATATAGTAAGATCGTTAATTCAGCTGTCTAGCATGCAGGCTAGCTATTTAAGAGAGGTAGTTAAGTCAACTGGCTAGCCAACTTGCTAGCTAGGTAGCAAGTTTTTTACATCAGTTGGCTACCCAGCTTGCTAGCTAATTAAGTCAGCTACTGAAGTATGCTGACTAGCCAGTTTGATAGCTAGGTAGAGAGCTAGTTAAGTCAGCTGGGTAGCCAGCTGGCTAATTAGTTAAGTCAGTAAGTTGTGCCAGCTTTCTAGCTGGTTACATCAACTAGTTAATTCAGTTGGCTAGCAAGCTGGATAGCTAGGTGCCAAGCTAGTTAAGTCAGCTGGCTTGGCAGCTGGCTAGCTATTTAAGTCAGCTAGTTAATTCTTCTGGCTTCCCAGCTGGCTAAGTATGTAGCTAGCTAGTTAATTCAGCTAGCTAGCCAGCTGGCTAGCTGGTTAAGTCAGCTAGTTAATTCAGCTGACCAGCCAGCTGACTAGCTAGTTAAATCAGATAGATAAGTCAGCTGGCTAGCTAGTTGAGTCAGTTAGTTGTCAGCTGGCTAGCCAGCAGCCTATCTTGGTAACTAACCAGTTAAGTCAGCTGACTAGTCAGCTGGCTAGCTAGTTAAGTCACCTAGTTAAGTAAGCTCACTAGCCAGCTGGTGAGCTAGGTAGATAGTTAATTCAGCCGGCAAGCCAGCGGTATTCTTCTGTAGCTAGCTATCCTGCTGACTAGCTAGTTAAGTCAGTGAGTTAAGTGAGTTGGCTAGCGAACTGGCTAGCTATTAAAGCAAGCTGACTAGCCGGATGGCTATCTAATTAAGTCAGCTAGTTAATTCAGCTGACCAGCCAGCTGACTAGCTAGTTAAATCAGATAGATAAGTCAGCTGGCTAGCTAGTTGAGTCAGTTAGTTAGTCAGCTGGCTAGCCAGCAGCCTATCTTGGTAACTAACCAGTTAAGTCAGCTGACTAGTCAGCTGGCTAGCTAGTTAAGTCACCTAGTTAAGTAAGCTCACTAGCCAGCTGGTGAGCTAGGTAGATAGTTAATTCAGCCGGCAAGCCAGCGGTATTCTTCTGTAGCTAGCTATCCTGCTGACTAGCTAGTTAAGTCAGTGAGTTAAGTGAGTTGGCTAGCGAACTGGCTAGCTATTAAAGCAAGCTGACTAGCCGGATGGCTATCTAATTAAGTCAGCTAGTTAAGTCAGCTGGTTAGTCAGCTGGCTAGCTTGGTGGCTGTCATGTTAAGATGTTTGGTTAGCAGGCTGGTCAGGTAGGTGGCCATATAATTAAGCTGGCAAGTTAGGCAGCCAAAGACCAGAGTGTCTAGCTAGTTAAGTCAGGTGGCTAGCCAGCTACCCAGCAAACTAGCTAGTCAGATAGTTAAGTGAGCTAGCTAGCCAGCTAGCTAGTTGTCTGCTAGCAAGTCAGCTAACAATTCAGCTAGCTAGTTAAGTCAGCTAGCTAGTCCGTTGCTTGTCAGATAGCTAGTTAATTCAGTTACCCAGTCAGCTACCTAGTCAGCTAGATAATTAAGTCAGCTAGCCAGCTAAACTAGCCAGTAGATAGCTAGTAAATCACCCTGCTAGTCACCTAGATAGCTTGTTTGCTAGCTAGTTGTGTCAGCTAGATAGCCAGCTAACTAGTCAGCTAGCTAGTTAAGTCAGTTAGGATACCAGCTAGTTACTTAGCTAACTAGTTGGCTAGCAACTCAGCTAGCTGGTCAGCTAATTAGTGGGCAAGCTCGCTTTCCATCAGGTCAGCTAAATATTCGGCTCGCTCACCTGGCAACCAGTCAGCAAACTAGTCGACTCACTCACCAGCCAACAGGTCAAATAATTTGTCAACTCGCTCGCATGCCAACAAGTCAGTGAACTAGTCAGTTTGCTCACCAGTCAACTAGTTAAGTCAGTTCACAGGTCGACTCACTCTTCAGCTGAATAGTTAAGGCAGTTCATGCATCGGCTCACTCACCAGCTGACTAGTTAAGTCGGCTCACTGGTCGGCTCACTCACCAGCCGACTAGTTAAGTCTGACAAGTCAGATAACGCGCAAGCCAATTAAATTCAGCTGAACAGAAATCTCACACACTGGCCAACCAGTTAAGTCAGCTGACCAGTCGACTCGCTTGTTGGCCTACTAGTTAAGTCAGTTGACCAATCGGCTCACTCGCCAGTGAACTAGTTAATTCAGCTGACCAGTCGGTTCACTTGCAGGTCAGCTAGTTAAGTCAGCTAACCTGTCGGCTCACTCGCCAGCTGACTAATTAAGTCAGATAACCGGTCGGACTACTAATCGTCCAACAACTTAAGTTAGCTAACCAATCGGCCGACTAGTGGGCCAACTTGTCAGTTGAAAATTTCGGTCAGCTAACTAGTCAGCCTACTAGTTAGGTCAGCTAACTAGTCGGCCAACTAATCGGACTACTAGTTAGGTCAGCAATATAATCAGCCAACTTGCTAACTGAGCTAACTAGTGGGCCAGTTAACCCAGCTAAATAATCAGCCAACTATTCGGCCAAACTTTTTATGCCAGCAAACAAGTCGGTCGAGTAGTCAACCAATGTATTAATCCAGCTAACTAGTCGGCTGACTCATCAGTCAACAAGTTGTCACCTAGTTAACTCATTAACCAATTAGTTAAGTAAGCTATTTATCTCATTTAACAAGAAGTTAAAACAATTAGCTAACTCGTTAGCCAACTTGTTAAGTCAGCTAGCTATCTTGTTAGCCAACTCGTTAAGTCAGTTAGCTAAGTCAGCTAGCTAACCAGCTAGCTAGCTAAGTCAGCTAGCTGAATCAGCTAGCTCACTTGTTAGCTAACTACTTAAGTCAGCTACTTAATTCTGCTTCTTGACTAGTTAGCCAATTAAGTCAGCTAGTTATTCAGCTAATTAAGTAATTAGCTAATTATTTAATTCACTAGTTTAGTAATCTAGCTAACTAGTTAAGTCTGCCAGTGAAGTCAGATAGTTAAGTCAGTTATCTAATTTTGTCAGCTGGTTAGGACAGCTAACTAGGTAGTTAATTAATGATTAAATTAGCAGGTTGAGTCAGGTAGAAAACTAGTTAACTAACGTATTAAGTCAGCTGGTTGAGTCAGCTAACTAGCAAGTTAGGAAACAGGTTGATTCAGCTGGTTCAGTAGGCTAGGTAGCTAGTTAGCTAACGAGTTAAGTCAGATGGATGAGTCAGCTAGCTACCTAGCTAGCTAACAATTGTCAGCTGACTTAACTACCTAGCTACCTAGCTATCAAACTTGTTAGTGAACTGACATAACAAGGTTACTAAACTAGCTAGCTAACTGGCTAGCCAGTTCACTTAATTAGCTAGCTACACAGCTAGGCAGCTGGCCAACCAGCTGAGTTAGCCAGCTCGTTGTTTCAGCTATCTAGCTAATTAGCTAATGAGTAAAGTAAGATAATTAAGTCACCTAGCTAGCACATTAGATAATGAGTAAGGAACTAAGTTAACTAGCTGGTTAAGTCAAGTAGCCAGCTGGCAGCTAACTATTTAAGTCAGCTGGCTAGCTATGCGGCTAGCTAGTTAATTAACTAATTAAGTCAACTGGCTAGCTAGGTAACTAGCTATTTAAGTCAGCTAGTTAAGTCAGCTGGCTAGCCAGCTGGCTAGCTAGGTAGCAAGCTAGTTAAGTCAGTTGGATAACCAGCTGGCTACCTGGTTAATTCAGCTAGTTAAGAGAGCTGGCAAGTCAACTTACATGGTAGGTAGCTAGCTAGTTAGGTCACCTAGATAGCGACCTGGCTAGTTAATGATGTCAGTGAGTTAAGTCAGCTGGCTAGCCAACTGTCTAGC
>NW_007161733.1:0-764 GCF_000164805.1 Carlito syrichta
AGCAGGCCTCAGGCCTAAAAATCAACAGGCCATCTGCTGTGGGCTAAACAAGTATCAGTGTTTAGAACGTGCAACATAGGTATTAGCAGTCATCATATACAGAATGTACACGATCCCTTGCTAAGGAGAAATAAGAAACCTGTTTCACATGGTTCCTCCATTCCAATATCCACATGACATCTTGCTAAGGGCTAAACAAGAATCAGGGTTTCCAAACAGGGTTCTCGGGAAAGGGAGTCCTCATATACAGGACATTACACGGCCACTCGCTAAGGATGAATAAGGAATCTGTGATACACTAGTCCCCAATCCGAAAAATTCTCAGGGTGTCTTGCTAGAGGATGAACAAGAATCCGGGCTTCGTGCTCGTCTCATGTATCGGAGATATTTGGCTTGTGGGTATTATGAATCAGTCATTTCAGAACTCCAGCAACATGCTGGTTCTCTTGAGAGTTGTAATCGGGTATCTGGTAGTACAAGTCCCTTAGGTTCCTCAGGACAATCAAGGCCAGATTCCCGGAAAAAAAGAATCATTTTGTCGTATTTGTATGTAACTTTGTTTTTAAGATGAGCTTAGTAATCCTTAAATTTCCGTTTGTACTTTATTTGTAGAGGGGCCGAGGGTTTGCCATTGTCAAATATTTAGTACGAATTATTAAAATGTAACCAGGGTTCATGGAATCCACGTCCCTAGGAAACATCTGGGCATCTGCATAATGTATACAGAATTTGGAATCCACATGGACAGGGAAAATCAGGGCATG
>NW_007161734.1:0-825 GCF_000164805.1 Carlito syrichta
ATTCTGATTTTGTTCTTTTTTATGGCTGCGTAGTATTCCATCGTGTATATGTACCACATTTTTTTAATCCAGTCCTCTTTTGATGGGCAGCATGGTTGTTTCCAGGTTCTTGCTATTGTGAACAATGCTGCGATAAACATACGTGTGCAGGTATCTTTTTTATAGAGTGATTTGTGTTCTTCAGGGTATATTCCCAGTAGGGAGATTGCAGGGTCATATGGAAGGTCAATTTTTAGAGCTTTTAGGAATCGCCACACTGCTTTCCACAGAGGTTGCACTAGCTTACACTCCCACCAGCAGTGTAGAAGTGTTCCCTTTTCACCACACCCTCTCCAGCAGCTGTTATTTTTTGAGTTGTTGATAATTGCCATTCTGACTGGAGTTAGGTGGTATCTCAGTGTGGTTTTGATTTGCTACAATCATCAAAACAGCTTGGTATTGGTACAGGAACAGGTATATAGATCAATGGAGCAGAATTGAGATTCCAGAAGCAAAACCTCAATTCCTCAACCAACTCATCTTCGACAAAGCCCCCACCACCTACCAGTGGGGAGAAGAGAACCTATTCAGTAAATGGTGCTGGGAAAACTGGTTGACCACATGCAGAAGATTGAAACAGGACCCTTATCTATCCCCATGCACAAAGGTTAACTCCAAATGGATCAGAGACCTAAATGTAAAACCTCAAACCATAAGAACCTTAGAAAAGGAAGGAAATACTCTCATGGAAATCGGAACTGGCATCCAATTCCTGTACAAAACCCGAAACCCACAGGACTTAAGAGAGAGATAGACAAATGGGACTTATTAACTGACAGCTTCTGC
>NW_007161735.1:0-720 GCF_000164805.1 Carlito syrichta
AAAAGCTGGTTTTCGAAAGGGTTATCAAGATGATGGTCCCCTAGCTGACTGTCCAAGAAAAAAACGAGAAAAAAACCAAATAAGCATAATCAGAAACACAAAACATGAAGTCACATCTGACCCTGAAGAAATACAAAAGATCATTAGAGACTACTACGTACACTTGTATGGAAACAAACTTGAAAACCATAAGGAAATGGAGGACTTTCTGACATCACACAACCTATCTAGGTTGGAACAAGAAAACATTGAGAACCTAAATATACCAATAACAATCAAGGAAATCGACTACGTAATAAGAAAATTTCCTACAAAAAAAAACACTGGTCAAAATGACTTTCCAGCAGAATTCTACAAGACATTCAAGGAGGAGCTGATACCAATCCTACTGAAGGAATTCCAGGCGATTGAAAAAGATGGAACTCTCCCCAAATCATTTTATAAAGCCAACATCACATTGATACCCAGGACAGGTAAAGATCCAACAAAGAAAGAGAACTACAGGCCAATATCTTTGATGAACATAGATGCTAAAATTCTCAACAAAATCCTAGCAAACCGGATTCAGCAATACATCTCAAAAATCATCCACCATGACCAAGTAGGCTTCATTCCTGGCATGCAAGGCTGGTTCAACATTAGTAAAACCATAAATGTAATTAAATACATCAACAGATGTCAAAACAAAAACCACATGATCATTAGATGCAGAAAAAGTTT
>NW_007161736.1:0-773 GCF_000164805.1 Carlito syrichta
TCCATGATTCGTTGTTACCATTAAAAGTACATAGTAAACATTTGGCAAGTGCAAAACACTTGTCCCTTCTCAAAATAAAAAGAGACACGGAAGGGGAAGGATTACAGGGTTCACCTTAAGACCAGAGTTACATCCAAATATGGCAAGAAGATTCTTTTTGTCCTGGAATCTGGCCTTAGTTGTTCTGTGGAAACTAATGGACGTGGAGTGGCCAATTCCATTAAAAACTTTTAAGAGGACCAGAATGTTGCTGGAGTCCTGAAATGACCGATTCATAATATCCGAGGGCTACATTGTTCTGATACATTTTGGGAGCTCGAAGATGTGTTTTTTTTTGTCTCATAGCAGACAACCTGGAAATTTTTTGGATTCAGGGCACGTAAAACAATGATTCTTGATTCATACTTAGTTGGAGGCCATGTAGTGTCCTGTATGTTAGGACTCTCTTTCCCTTGATTCCTGTTTCAAAACCCTGATTCTTGTTTAGCACTTAGTAAGAAGTCATGCAGATTTTATGACAGAGGAACCATGGAAAACAGATTTCTTCTCTTTTATTAGCACGAGGCCATGTAGTTTTCTGTATATGAGGATTGCTATTATCCACAGTCATGCCTCGAATCCCTGATTCTTCTTTAGCCATCAGCAAGACGCCCTGTAGATTTTCAGGAATGAGGTCTCATATAACCCAGATTCCCTTATTTTTAGCACCAACTGTGCAGTTACCTATATATGAGTAACTCCTGTTCACAGATACATGCGTCAAAAGCTTGATT
>NW_007161737.1:0-760 GCF_000164805.1 Carlito syrichta
ATCTGGCCTTAGTTGTTCTGTGGAACTAATGGACGTGGAGTGAACCAATTCCATTAAAAACTTTTAAGAGGACCAGAATGTTGCTGGAGTCCTGAAATGACCGATTCATAATATCCGAGGGCTACATTGTTCTGATACATTTTGGGAGCTCGAAGATGTGTTTTTTTTTGTCTCATAGCAGACAACCTGGAAATTTTTTGGATTCAGGGCACGTAAAACAATGATTCTTGATTCATACTTAGTTGGAGGCCATGTAGTGTCCTGTATGTTAGGACTCTCTTTCCCTTGATTCCTGTTTCAAAACCCTGATTCTTGTTTAGCACTTAGTAAGAAGTCATGCAGATTTTATGACAGAGGAACCATGGAAAACAGATTTCTTCTCTTTTATTAGCACGAGGCCATGTAGTTTTCTGTATATGAGGATTGCTATTATCCACAGTCATGCCTCGAATCCCTGATTCTTCTTTAGCCATCAGCAAGACGCCCTGTAGATTTTCAGGAATGAGGTCTCATATAACCCAGATTCCTTATTTTTAGCAACAACTGTGCAGATACCTATATATGAGTACTCCTGTTCACAGATACATGCGTCGAAAGCTTGATTCCTGTTTAGCTCTTAGGAGGATGACTTATATTTTTTTGGAGATTGAGAAAACATGTCACCTACATTCCTTATTCTTTCTTAGGAAAAGTCAGTGCATTTGTCTGTATATGAGCATTTCCTTTCCCTAGTTCATGCTTCAAAAACCCAAATTCTTGG
>NW_007161738.1:0-3564 GCF_000164805.1 Carlito syrichta
TTAAATTAATAAAATTGGAAACAGTTCAATCAGGGAAACATCAAAGGTCACGTACAAGCTGTCATTAAAAACAGTTGGTCCAGCTCAGTGAAATCAGCTTGTAATCCCAGCACTTTAGGAGGTCGAGGTGGGTGGAATGCTTGAGCCCGCAGGTTCGAGACCAGCCTGGGCAACTTGGTGAGACCTCAACTCTACAATAAATCAAAAATTAGCCAGCTGTGGTAGCGTGCACCTGTAGTTCCAGCTACTTGGAAGGCTGAGGCAGAAGGATCATTGGAGCCCAGCAGGTCAACGTTGGAGTAGCGGTGAGCATGCCACTGCACTCCAGTCTGGGCAACAGAGTGAGACTTTGACTCAAAAAAAAAACCTCAAAAAACAAAAAGCAGTTGCCTGGAATTTATTATAGAGACAGAAAGTAGATTAGTGGTTGCCTAGGACAAGAGGAAGTGGGAAGAGGATTTCTCTTTGGCATGATGAAAATGTTGTAAAATCTATTCGATAATGGTTGCACAACTCTGTGAACATACTAAAAATCACTGAATTGGGTATTTTAAATGAGTGAATTGGCTGGGCTCGGTGGCTCAGCCTGTAATCCCAGCACTTTGGGAGGCTGAAGCCAGCGGATTGTCTGAACCTACGGGCTCGAGACCCACCTGGGCAACTTAGCGAGACCTTGTCTCTACAAAATCAAAAACTAGCAAGGCATGGTTAGCACACGCCTGTAGTTCTGGGCTGCTTGGAAGGCTGAGGCAGAAGGATCACCAGAGCCCAGCAGGTCAAGGCTGTGGTGGCTGGCAGCAGCCACTGCACTCCAGTCTGGGCGACAGAGTGAGACTCCAACTCAAAAAATAAATAAAAAATAAAATAAAAATAAATGAGTGAGTTATATGGTACATGAGTTACATCTCAAAAAAGCCATTATTATTTTTAAAAGCCACATATAGTATGATTCTATTTATATGACAATATGGAAAAAACAAAACTAGAGCAACAGAGAACAGGTCAGAGGTTACCAGAGATTGGGATGGGGGTAACCCAAGGAAGTTTTGTGAGGATGATAGAACTGGTCTGTATTCTTAAAATGGTGGTGGTTAAATTAATATGGACATGAATTAAAATGTATACAGCTGTATAGCAAAACTTTAAACATCTATTAAAGAAACAAAAACAAAAAAGTTGTTTCTTTTTTCTTTTTTTTTTTTTGAGTCAGATTCTCACTCTTGTTGCCTAGGCTGGAGCACAGTGGCAGACTCACAGCCATCGCAGCCTCGACCTGCTGGCTCAGGTGATCCTTCCACCTCAGGCTTCCAAGTAGCTAGAACTACAGATGCATGCCATCATGCCTGGCCAGTTTTTGTGATTTATTGTAGGGACAAGATCTCACCAAGTTGCCCAGGTTGGTCTTGAACCTCCGGACTCAGGCAATCCTCTCACCAAAGTACTGGGATTACGGGTTGAGCCACCGCACCCAGCCAAGTTGTTTCTTAAAAGAAGTCTAGCATTCATTTTAATTTTCGCCACTCTTTTCAAAAGAAAAATTGATGCTCTAATCTTTGAAAGTTATTCTGATGGCTTAGAATGCCATATCCCTTTGCTAAAGATTTACTAAACATCCCTTTTATCCCTTTAATAAACACACCTTAGGGAGGTGAATCTTTTCTTTCTCTCTCTCTCTCTAATTTACTTTTAAAATAAACTGTTTTCTAATCAAAAAAAAAAAGAAAAGATTTTGAGACTGGGCATGCCTAAAACCCCAGCATTTTGGGAGACCAAAGCGGGAGGACTGTTTGAGTCCAGGAGTTCGAGACCAGCCTAAGTAACACAGATGAGATCTCATTTCTCAAACATAAATAAATAAATAAAAAGTAGTTGGGCATGGCAGCACAGGATTGTAGTTTCATCTACTCGAGAGGCTAGGGCAGAAGGATTGCCCAAGCCCAGGAGATCAAGGCTGCAGTGGGCTGTGATTGTGCCACCGCACTCTAGCCAGGGCAACAGAGTGCAACCCCCAACTCAAAAAAATAAAAAATAAGTAAAGATTTTGAAAAGTTTGGGATCTCTATGTAATGGTAGGTTTTCCATTTAAAATAAGGGAGAAACTGAGGTGAAAAAAAGAAAATGGGCAAATTTGAAGAGTGAGAAAGAACTTTTACTAAACTCTGTTATGTGCTTGCATCCTTCGAAACCCCCATGTCTGAAGTTGGGGGTCTTCTTAGCATGGAAATGTTAGCTCCTGATCACAAGTGTTTATCAGACTTCAAGGAGCACAATATTCATTGCTACAGGGTGAGAAGACAACAATAGATTTAGGTTAAGAGCATGCTATTGAGAGACCCAAGAAACCAAGAAACTTATTTGCTGTAAAAGTAGCATTTAGTTCACTATATTTCTTATATCCCCACCTCATGTTTACTATATATTTTGTGTATTCCTACCTCATGTATTTTATGAAATCTTAGTACTTTAAATCCTACCTCAGACCCCGTAGAATTAAGCATATGTCAGGTTTTAAGCAGTGTTTGTATTTAGAATTCGTGGGTTAAGCATTGTCAGCCCCAAACTAGCAGGCTAACTTATGCTTTTACAACGGGATGTAAACGATAAAGCGATAAGCCTCTTTCAAACATTCTTACAAGGTGAGCAGCAGACTCAGAGGAGCCAGCTCCTCTCTAGGTGGGCTTTATCACCGGTTTTTTATCTCAGTGATAATTTACATGCAGTGGCTATGTAAACCTGCAGGGAACAAAGACTTTTACAAAAGTAACCGCCTTGCTATAATAAGCTTGCTATTATAAATTCCCAGAATTAGTATATGATTTTCTACCCCACATTCACTGTATGTGTTTGCAGCATTCATATTTAAAACTTTGTTAAGTTTGACTTTTGTTGTCCCATAATGACTATGTTATGTTATGTAAAGGTTAAGCAAACAAGCTTTCCTAAGCAAACCTTGGGCTGGATCGGTAAACTAAAAGGGCTAATGTAACCCTTTGTCTGCCAGCTCAGGTTACTTCATGAGCAGGGACTGCATGGACCTAACTTATCTAACATTCCACTCAACCTATTACGTGGGTTTCTGTCAATCACGGTTAGCACCCACCAATACCAAGTGTTCCCATACCCATTAGGAGAAATTACACAATCATGTAAAATCAAGTTTGGAGTTCTTTCCCCTCCCTCTGTAATTGTGCATAAAAACTGCTTGCCATTGTGAATTGGGGCTCTGGTCCCTGAAGCGGCTGCTTCGGGCGTGAGCCCAGACTCAGCCTGAATAAAGACCCTCGTGTGTTTGCATAAGAGCTGGCTCTTTGTGGTCTCTATCTCTCTCACTAGAGTCCCGGGTTCAACAGGGGAGGGAGGAGTACCTTTTAAGATACAAAAGAGGAATCTTTACTGTCCTTAATCTAAAATCTGAATTTTTCATGTATATGGCATGACAGAAGTCACATGAAAGAAAGTTCTGATGTTCTTACTGATACCTGTTTTGCATCTCCTTGGCAGGAGAAGTTAGACCACGTTTGGTACACAGCCAAGAAGATATACACGGACAGTGAAGCTAGTTCG
>NW_007161739.1:0-1313 GCF_000164805.1 Carlito syrichta
GACAGCTGACTTAACTATCTAGCTACCTAGCTAGCCAGCTGTCTAGCCAGCTGACTTAACTAGGTGACTTAAGTAGCTAGCAAGCTGGCTAGAAGGCTAACCTAACTGCCTAGCTACCTAGCTAGAAAGCTGAATAGACAGCTGAGTTAACTGGATAACTATCTATGCATGTGCTGGTTTGCCAGTTGACTTAACTACCTAGCTACACATCTAACCAGCTGGCTAGTGAGATGACTTAATTAGGTTACTTAACTAAGTGGTTAACTGGCTAGCCAGCTGATTAACTAGCTAGCTACCCACAGAGACAACTGGCTAGCCAGCTGACTTAGCTCGATGAATTAACTAGCTAGTAAGCTGACTTCACTAGCTGACTTAACCAGCTAGCTACCTAGTTAGCTGGCTTAACTGCTTGTCTTAACTAACTAGCTACCTAGCTAGTTATCTAGCTAGCCAGCTGACATAACTAGCTAATTTAACTAGTTAGCTAACTGGCTGACTTATATAGCTAGCTTCCTAGCTAACCTTCTGACATAATTAGCTGAAATAACCAGCTGGTCTGATGGATAGCTATCTACATTAACTAGCTTTTTAACTAACTAACCATTTGAATAGCCAACTGACTTAATAAGCTGACTTAACTAGCTAGCCCGCTGGTTTCCAGCTGACTTAACCAGCAGACTTAACCTAACTAGCAAGCTGGTTTGACAACAGACTTACATAGCTAACTTAAGCTAGCAAGCTGTCTTGGCAGCTCACATAACTAGCTAGCTACCTACCGAGCCAGCAGGCTAGCCTGATGACTTAACTAGCTGACTTGAACAGCCAGGTTTCTGGCTTGCAAGCTGACTTATCTAGCTAGCTACCTACCTAAACAGCTGGCTAGACAGCCGAATAAGCTAGCTGACTTAACCAGCTAACCAGTTCACTAGCCAACTGACTTAACTTTAAGTCATCACTAGTTAGCCAGGTAGCTATCTAGCTGACTTAACTAGCTAGTTACCTGCCTTGCCAGTTGGCTAGCCAGCTTCCTTAACTAGCTGAATTTACCAGCTAGCCAGTTGGCTAGCCAACTGACTTATCTATCTCACTACCTAGCTAGCCAGCTGGCTAGCCAGCTGACTTTATTAGGTTAATTAACTAGCTAGCTACTAGCTAGACAGCTGACTTAAATAGTTAGATAACTAGATCGCTACCTCGCTAGCCAGCTGATTTAAACATTTAGCTGACTAAATAGCTACCTAGCTAACAAGCTCACTCAAATAATTAGCTGCCTAACTAGCTAGGTGACTTAACATGATAGCTAAAGAGTTAGC
>NW_007161740.1:0-849 GCF_000164805.1 Carlito syrichta
GCATCCTTCTGCCTCAGCCTTCCGAGTAGTCAGAATTGTAGGCACACGCTACCATGCCCGGCTGATTTTTGATTTATTGTAGAGATGAGGTCTCTACAAGTTGCCCAGGTGGGTCTCGAAACTGCGGGCTCAGGCAATCCACTCACCTCAGCCTCCCAAAGGCACAGGATTACAGGCTGAACCACCGAGCCTGGCCTATTTTTTATTTTTAGCTTGGAAAATATCATTTATTTAGAAAGTACATTGGAGAAAAGTAGAGAGAAAGAGAGGAGATTCATTTCTCCAAGGTAGAGGGGATCCAAAGCCAGGAAACATGGCCTGGTTATAGCTCCAAGAGTCACATCCACAGCAGAGTTTATCAAAGCAATAGCCACATACTTATAATACAGTATGTTTGGGGAAAGTCCCTTACCTTTGGGACTAATTTATATGTGTAACTTGAATTTTTTCTTATCTATGATGTGCAAAGTAGCTACAGATACTGTGTTAATGTCAAGTGTCTTAGCCATAAAATCAGGGAATTTGGACTTAAAGTCTGAAATTGGAATGCTGGCAACCTTCCCTTTGGCCGGGAAAATGAGTAGGGCCACAGCATCTGTCTTTTAAAGTAAATCTTGCTCTTTGGAGGTTTATTCATGCCATGTTCTTGATAGAAGCTATGGGCCCTTAGAACCATTGTTAAACTTAACTCTGGGGCTGAAAAACAGTCCTTGTCAGTTTTCTTTTTCAAAGAGGTTTAATAGGCCTATCAGCAGTCTCATCGCAAATTTTTCTTTGAAAATACCTTGTTTCATTGCAGCCATAAATAAGGACAAATGTATGAACTTTGCAGCTACTTGGATGGATTTG
>NW_007161741.1:0-844 GCF_000164805.1 Carlito syrichta
AAGGCACAGGATTACAGGCTGAACCACCGAGCCTGGCCTATTTTTTATTTTTAGCTTGGAAAATATCATTTATTTAGAAAGTACATTGGAGAAAAGGAGAGAGAAAGAGAGGAGATTCATTTCTCCAAGGTAGAGGGGTATCCAAAGCCAGGAAACATGGCCTGGTTATAGCTCCAAGAGTCACATCCACAGCAGAGTTTATCAAAGCAATAGCCACATATTTTTAATACAGTATGTTTGGGGAAAGTCCCTTACCTTTGGGACTAATTTATATGTGTAACTTGAATTTTTTCTTATCTATGACGTGCAAAGTAGCTACAGATACTGTGTTAATGTCAAGTGTCTTAGCCATAAAATCAGGGAATTTGGACTTAAAGTCTGAAATTGGAATGCTGGCAACCTTCCCTTTGGCCGGGAAAATGAGTAGGGCCACAGCATCTGTCTTTTAAAGTAAATCTTGCTCTTTGGAGGTTTATTCATGCCATGTTCTTGATAGAAGCTATGAGCCCTTAGAACCATTGTTAAACTTAACTCTGGGGCTGAAAAACAGTCCTTGTCAGTTTTCTTTTTCAAAGAGGTTTAATAGGCCTATCAGCAGTCTCATCGCAAATTTTTCTTTGAAAATACCTTGTTTCATTGCAGCCATAAATAAGGACAAATGTATGGACTTTGCAGCTACTTGGATGGATTTGGAGTCAATCATACTTAGTGATTTATCACAGAAACAAAGAACTGAGTTCCATATGTTCTCACTCATAAACAGACCTTGAACAATTATAATGCTATAAGAATGAGATTGGCAGTAGTGGGGAAACTGCCAGGGGAGGGGTAGCCTGGGATTGGC
>NW_007161742.1:0-946 GCF_000164805.1 Carlito syrichta
CACCATGCCTGGTGAATTTTGAAGTCTTAATTTAATTTTGTATGTTTATATATAGTTGTTGTCAACAGCTACAGTGAAGGAAGTAGTGTGTGGGGACTAGTTGCTTGTCTTTTGTTTAAGAAATCAGGAGTACATATGTGTTTTAAATAAAAGACATGAAATGAATAAATATGCTCTTGGAATACCTTTTTGATTAAAAATGAACTTTATTTTAAGGTAAGAAAGCATAAAAACATCCTGCCTTCAGCTTTTCAGGCACCAACAGTGTTGCCTAAAAGTTTTTAGTACAAGTAAAGCATCTTCTAAGAAGTTGTCTCAATCTTAGCCAATATTAAATGCCTCTGGAGCCCCCACGTTCTTTTCTGATTAACTGTGGAGAGGAGTGTATACTTTGCAAGGTTCTTACATGGATTAAGATGTGGGGACATGTAAGAGTCTGTAAGGCCTCCTTAGGATTTTGAAAAGTGCCAAGTAATCAGGATCTTATAAAATGGGTGGAAAGGGCTTATAATTGGAGGTACAGTGGCTGCACTGCTCTGTTCCTCAGGGTGCTTGCTGGAGGCTGGGTAGAGGTTCACATGCAAGCTTTGACCTAGAGTCTGTACTCTCAGCCCCACCTGTCTAAACCTCACCCAAGATGGGTCTCTTGGTGCTGTCCCATCCCTCTGAGAAATGTCCCTGCCTATCCTCTCTTGTATCTGCACCTTTGTGTTTGATAACTGGCTTTTTACTTTATATTGCAGATAATCCCCCTCCAGACTTAACTTCAGTCTCTAATTTTACTCAAGAGGTTTCATTAACCTGTAGTTCACTAACTGATACAACTATTTTTAAATTCATAATTATAAGACCCATTAATCCATGCACAAAAAACAATGTGTCCACAACCCTTGTCAGATGGAAAAAGGAATCACTGTAAATTGCTAGAAAAAAATACATATATGTA
>NW_007161743.1:0-752 GCF_000164805.1 Carlito syrichta
CGCTGGCTATCTAGGTGGCTAGTTAGTTAATCCAACAGGCTAGTTAGATGTCTATATAGTTATGCCAGCTAGTTAAGTCAGCTTGTTAGCCAACAGCTAGCCAGGTGCCTGGCAAGTTAAGTTGGCTTGTTAGCAGGCTGGTCAGGTAGGTGGCATGCTAGATAAGCCAACTGGCTTGCCGGCTGACCAGCAGAGTGGCTGGCTAGTTAAGCCACCTGGCTATCTGACCGTCCAGCCAGCCGAATGGCTATTTAAGCTTGCTGGCTATCCAACTGGTCAGCCCACTAGCTTACTAGCCTGCTGGCTAGCCAGCTAGCCAGCCAGGTATCTAGCTAGTTAAGCCAGATGGCTACCCGTGTAGACAACCAGTTAACTAGCTAGTTAAGTCAGCTGGCTGGCCAGCTATACAGTGCAGTTGCTAGTCAGCTACTTAAGTCAGCTAGCTAGCCAGCTAGCTTGTCAAGTCAGCTAGCAAGTCAGTTAATCATTCAGGTAGCTAATGAATTCAGCTACTTAGCTGGCTAGTCTGCTAGCTAGTTAAGTCAGTTAGCTAGTCAGCTAGCTAGTCAGCTACATAATTAAGTCAGTTAGTCTGCTAACTAGCCAGATAGCTAGCTAGATAAGTCAGCAAGCTAGAGATTTAGATAGCTTGTTTGCTAGTTAGTTATGTCAGCTAGCTAGCCAGCTAGCTAGTCAACCAGTTGGCCGACTTGTTAAGCCAGCTAACAAGTCAGCCGAATAGTCAGCCAATG
>NW_007161744.1:0-716 GCF_000164805.1 Carlito syrichta
AAATAATCTATAAGGAGAGGGGCATAGGACCACTTTTGTCAAGGCATCTGCTAATTTATTACCTTGATGCAGACATACTGGGAGTCCTGCCCCCAGGGTGGCCTCTGCAAGAAGTGAGCAGGTCCACCCTGTTGATCAAGGTGTGTGGAGGGGTGGGCGTCCTGGTGAAGACATGCCCCTGCAACAGGCATTACCTTGGGACGGGCACGGCTGCCGAGTCTGGCTTCTCTCTCCGGGGACCTGGGTAGTCAGAAGTGAGTAGTACTCATGGTGGGGCCCTGAGAGGGGTGTGGAGGCCACATGCAGGGCTCATGCCTGTTATTTCAGCACTCTGGGAGACTGAGGTAAGAGGACTGCCTCAATCCCCATGTTCAAGACCAGTCTGGACGCCTTGGTGAGACCTCATCTCAACATGAAGCCCAAAAAATGAGCCGAGCTTGGTGATGCACACCTGCCTTCCTTTCACTCGGGAGGCTGCAGCAGTAGGATTGCCGGAGCCCTATGGTTGGAGGCTGCGGTGGCCAAGAGTGGGCTTTGTGCTCTGGCCTGGGAGACAGAGCGGTACTCTGACTCAGAATAATAACACCAAACACCACCACCACAACCACAAGATTGGCTCAGGAACTCACACTGGCATCCTGGCACTTTTGAGGCCAAGGCGAGTGGACTGCCTGAGACTGTGGGTCCAAGACCAGCTCGGGACACTGTGTGAGTCT
>NW_007161745.1:0-2567 GCF_000164805.1 Carlito syrichta
TCACCAACTGGCTAGCCAGCTGACTTAACTAGCTGACATAAACATCTGGCCTGCTTGCTAGTCAGCTGAATTAAATTGCTTGCCATAAAGTTAGCCTACTGGCTATCCAGCTGACTAAACAAGGTGACTTAAACAGCTAGCCAGCTGTCAAGTGAGCTGAGTTAATTAGCAACCTATTTTGCTAGACAGCTGGATAGCCAACTGACTTAACTAGGTGACTTAACTAGCTAGCCAGCGGTATAGATTGCTGACATAACTATCTAGCTAGCCAGCTGTCTAGCCAGCTGACTTAACTAGGTAACTTAACCAGCTATCAAGCTAACTTAAAGATCTGAATTAACCACCTAGATACCTAGCTCTCCAGCTGGCTTAACTAGATGACTTAACGAGCTACCTAGCTGACATAACTAGCTGACATATATAGCTAGATTCCTAGGTAACCAGCTGACTTAATTATCAGAAATAACTAGCTAACCAGATGGCTAGCTATCTGATTTTTTAACTAGACTTTTAACTAACCAACCAGCTGGATAGCCAACAGACTTAACGAGGTATCTTAACTAGCTATGTAGCAGCTTGCCAGCTGACTTAACTAACTGACTTAACCAGCTAGTCAGCTGGCTGGCCAGGTGACTTAACTAGCTGGCTACCAATCTAGACAGCTGGCTAGCCAACTGACTTACCCAGCTGACTTAAGATAGCAAGCTGGCAAAGCAGCTCACTTAATTACCTAGATACCTACATAGCCTGCAGGGTAGCCAGCTCACTTAACTATCTGACGTGAATAAACAGCCTGCTGGCCAGCAAGCTGACATGTCTAGCTAGCTACCTGCCTAGCCAGCTGGCTAGACAGCTGACTAAATTAGCTGACTTAACCAGCTAGACAGCTGACTAACCAGATGACTTAACACGCTGACATCACTAGCTAGCCAGGTAGCTATCTAGATGACTTAACTAGCTAGGTACATACATTGCCATTTGGCTAGACAACTCTCTTAACAAGCTGAATTAACCAGCTTGCCAGCTCACTAGCCATCTGACTTAACTAGCTCACTACCTATCTAGCCTCCTGATTAGCCAACTGACTTAACGAGCCGAGTTAACTAGCTAGCTAGCCAGTTGGCCATCTGATTTATTTAGTTAGCTAACTAGCTAGCTACCTAACTGCCAGCTGACTTAAATAGTTATCTAACCAGCTAGCTACCTAGCTAACAAGCTGATTGAAATCGTTAGTGGCCAAGCTAGCTTGCTGATTTAACCAGCTAGCTAACTAGTAAACTTGCTCGTTATTTAACGTGCTTGCTACCTGACTTAATCCTCTGTCTTAACTCATTATCTAAAGAGCTAGCTAGCTGACTCAACCAGCGGACTTAGCTCGTTTGCTATCTGGCTAGCTTGCCTACTCAACTAGCTGACACAACCCATTTGCTAACTAGTTAGCTAGCTGACTCAACCAGCTGGCTTAACCCGTTAGTTAACTAGCTAACTACCTCATTCAACCTGCTTACTTAACCCACTACCTAACTAGCTAGGTAAATGTCTTAACCATCTGACTAAATTAGAAAGCTGACTTAACTAGCTGACTTAGCTATCTGACTTAATTACTTAGCTAGCTGACTTAACTGGCTCACTTGACAAGTTAGCTAGCTGACAACTACCTGAATTAAATAGTTAGCTAACTATTTAACTAGCTGAATAACTAGCTGCTTTAATACTTATCTAACTAGTTAGGTTGCCGACTTAAGTAGGTGACTTAAATAGTTAGGTAACTAGTGAGCTAGCTGACTTATCTTGCTTACTTAGTTAGCTAGCTGGTTAGCTAGCTGACTTAACTAGTTGGCTAACGAGATAGCTAGCTGACTTAATGAGTTGGTTAATGACTTAGCTAACTGTTTTAACTAATTATTGAATGATTTAACTAGTTGACTTAACCAGGTGGTTGATGCGTGAGCCAGTTGAATTAACTTGTGGGTTGTCGAGTTGGCTGACTACTTAGATTGTTTAACACGTTGGCCGCCTACTCACCCAACTTTTTAACTGGCTTAAAAGTCGGCCAACTAGTCAGCCGCCTAGTTAGCTGTGTTAATAAGATGACTGAGGAGTTGGCAGAGTAGTTAGCTATGTTGACTCATTTGCTGACCTAACTATTCAGCCGACTATTTGGCCGGCATGTTATCTGACCTACCTAGTCGGCCGACAAGTTAACTTTGTTAACTTGTCGGCTGACAAGTTGGTTGACTAGTCGGACAACAGTTTAGCTTACTTTACTACTTGGACGACTAGTTGGTGGATCGGTTACCTGACTTAGCTATTCGGCCAGCACGTGAGCCAACATGTTGACCTAACTTAACTAATCTGTGGTTAGAGAGCCGACTAGTCAGGTGACTTAACAAGTCGGGAAGCAAGTGAGCCAACTGGTAAGCTGACTTAAGTAGTCAGCCATCGAGTGAACAAACTGGTAAGCTGACAACTAACCTGCTGGTGAGTGAGCTGCCTGGTCACCTGACTTTAGTCAGCTGCTGAGTGAGCTGATTGGTTACTAATTAGCTGGTGAGTGAGCAGACCGG
>NW_007161746.1:0-761 GCF_000164805.1 Carlito syrichta
CTACCTAGTCGGCCGACAAGTTAGCTTTGTTAACTTGTTGGCTGACAAGTTGGTCGACTAGTCGGACAACAGTTTAGCTTACTTTACTACTTGGACCACTAGTTGGTGGATCGGTTACCTGACTTAGCTATTCGGCCAGCACGTGAGCCAACATGTTGACCTAACTTAACTAATCTGTGGTTAGAGAGCCGACTAGTCAGGTGACTTAACAAGTCGGGAAGCAAGTGAGCTGACTGGTAAGCTTACTTAAGTAGTTGGCCATCGAGTGAGCAAACTGGTAAGCTGACAACTAACCTGCTGGTGAGTGAGCTGACTGGTCACCTGACTTTAGTCAGCTGCTGAGTGAGCTGACTGGTTACTAATTAGCTGGTGAGTGAGCAGACCGGTGAGCCGAATTAACTAGTTGGCCGTCAAATGAGGCGATGGATGAGATGCCTTAACTTGTCAGCCAGCATGAGAGCCATTGGTGAGCTGACTTAAGTAGTTGGCTGGTGAAGAAGCCGACTAGTTAGCTGTCCTGTTGGCCTGTGAGCAAGCTGATGAGTTAGTTGAGCATTTTGCTGGCGAGTGAGCTGACTAGTTTGCTGACCGGTTGGCAGGTGAGTGGGCATATTAGTTAGCTGCCCTGATGGAAAGCGAGCAAGGCAACTAGTTAGCTGACCACCTTGCTTAGTTGCTAGCCCACTAGTTAGCTAAGAAACTAGTTGATTTGCTAGCTGACTTAACTAGATAGCTGACTATCTAGCTGGCTATGTGGCTGA
>NW_007161747.1:0-756 GCF_000164805.1 Carlito syrichta
CAGTCATGCATTACCTGTATATGAGTACTCCGGTTCACAGATACATGCTTCGAAAACTTGAATCTTGTTTAGATCTGAGGAAGACGACGTATACTTTTGTGGAGTTTGAGAAAACATGTCACCCACATTCCTTAATCTTTCTAAGTAAAAGTCCATGCATTTGCCTCTATATGAGGATTTCATTTCCCTAATTTATGCTTCAAAATCCCAAATTCGTGTTTAGCCCTTAGCAAGAAACCCTGAAGTTTTATTGGGATGGAGGACACGTGTAAACCAGATTCCTTATTCTCCTTTAGAAAGACAGTGCAGTTTCCTGTATATGAGGACTCCCATTATCCAGATTCCTACTCCCAACACATGAATGGTGGTTATCACTTACTAAGACGGCCTGTAGGTTTTTGTGATGGAGGCCTCGTGTAACCAAGAGTCCTTATTCTTCCGTAGCAACCGGTCGTGTAGTGTTCTGTATATGAGGACTCCCATTACTGAAATTCCTGCTTTATTCTCAGCAAGACTCCAAGATATTTCCTGGTGGCCTAGAATTCCAGTTGCTTGGAAATCATGAAAAAGACTCCCATAAAGTTCTTGAGGAATTGGAACCCAAGATTCCTGGTCTCTTTTCAAAAGACATACTAAAATGTGGCGACATAGAAGTCCAGATTATTGATTAAACCCTTATCACGAGACTTTGTATATTTACACGATAGAGAGCTCAAAGAGCCGGATTCCCTTTCCATTGTCAGCAAGATGTCCTGA
>NW_007161748.1:0-941 GCF_000164805.1 Carlito syrichta
AAACATGTCACCCACATTCCTTAATCTTTCTAAGGAAAAGTCCATGCATTTGCCTCTATATGAGGATTTCATTTCCCTAATTTATGCTTCAAAATCCCAAATTCGTGTTTAGCCCTTAACAAGAAACCCTGAAGTTTTATTGGGATGGAGGACACGTGTAAACCAGATTCCTTATTCTCCTTTAGAAAGACAGTGCAGTTTCCTGTATATGAGGACTCCCATTATCCAGATTCCTACTCCCAACACATGAATGGTGGTTATCACTTACTAAGACGGCCTGTAGGTTTTTGTGATGGAGGCCTCGTGTAACCAAGAGTCCTTATTCTTCCGTAGCAACCGGTCGTGTAGTGTTCTGTATATGAGGACTCCCATTACTGAAATTCCTGCTTTATTCTCAGCAAGACTCCAAGATATTTCCTGGTGGCCTAGAATTCCAGTTGCTTGGAAATCATGAAAAAGACTCCCATAAAGTTCTTGAGGAATTGGAACCCAAGATTCCTGGTCCCTTTTCAAAAGACATACTAAAATGTGGCGACATAGAAGTCCAGATTATTGATTAAACCTTATCAGGAGACTTTGTATATTTACACGATAGAGAGCTCAAAGAGCCGGATTCCCTTTCCATTGTCAGCAAGATGTCCTGAATTTTCCGGTGCATGTGGATTTCAAAACTCTGTGTTCAAAAATGGAGATGCCCAGATGTTTCCTAGGGAGGTTGAATCCATGTATCATGGTTACATTTTAATAATACGTACTAAATATTTGGCAACTCCAAAACCCTCGGCCCCTCTACAAATAAAGTTCAAACGGAAATTTAATGATTACCAGGTTCATCTTAAGACCAAAGTTACATCCAAATACGGCAATATGATACATTTTTCCGGGAATCTGGCCTTAATATCCTGAGGAACTTAAGGGATTTGTACTACCAGATACCCGAG
>NW_007161749.1:0-834 GCF_000164805.1 Carlito syrichta
TAGTGCAGTGTGATACTCCTGGCCATATGAGTGCCATCTGATGTACCTTGCCATTATTTGTCCCCTCTGATCCTACTTGCCTTACTGGTGTGGTCTGATCCTACTTGCCTTATTAATGCTGTGTACCTAATTGCCTTATTAGTTCCCTCTGATCCTACTTGCCTTATTAGTGCCTCCTGATATTACATGCCTTATTATTGCCGCCTGCTTCTACTTGCTTTATTAGTGCCGCCTGATCCCACTTGCCTTAAAAGTGCCGGCTGATCCTACTTCCCTTCTTAGTGCGGTCTGATACTACTTGCCTCCTTAGTGCCGTCTGATACTACTTGCCTTCTTAGTGCCGTCTGATACAACTTGCCTTCTTAATACCGTCAGATACTACTTGCCTTCTTAGTGCCTTCTGATACTACTTGCATTCTTACTGTCATCTGATATTACTTGCCTTCTTATTGTCGTCTGATAACACTTGCCTTCTTCTTAGTGTTGTCTGACACTACTTGCCTTCTTAGTGTCGTCTGATACTACTTGCCTTCTTAGTGTCGTCTGATACTACTTGCCATCTTAGTGTCATCTGATAGTAATTGCCTTCTTAGTGTCGGCTGATACTAGTCTTCTTTGTGTCGTCTGATACTACTTGCTTTCTTTATGTCGTCAGATAGTACTTGCCTTTTTAATGTTGTCTGATACTACTTGCCTTGTTAGTGCCGTGTGATACTACTTGCCTTGTTAGTGCCGTCTGATAATATTTGCGTTCTTAGGGCCGTCTCATAGTACTTGCCTTGTTAGTGCCGTCTGATACTACTTGCCTTAATCGTGCTGTCTGATACTCCTGCC
>NW_007161750.1:0-1051 GCF_000164805.1 Carlito syrichta
ACAAGTGTGCCTGAGAGATAGCAACGATTTGACCCTGTAACTGTTGAATATTTAAAGAAGAATTAGAGGACTGCCAAACTCCCATAAGGTGTTTCTGAACATCAGCCCAACTGACATTTTGACCATCATATGGCAAAGGTGTAACACAAATCCATTTAAATTGAGCATGACAAGCTACAGACATCTGAACCTTAATATGTTGTATTTGATTTCCTATATATACTAATGCTGATTCTAAAGCATTTAACCTATCAATAATACCTTTATCTATCTGTTCTTGAGTAAATAAAGCTAAGCTAACATTTTGAGATAAATTATTCACATGATTAGCTGTATGTACTTCCTGAACTAAAGCAGTAGCAGAGGCTGCAACAGATCCTATGATAGCTATTAAAGCAGAAATTTCCTAATATTAAAGCTGCAACAAACCTACAAGGCCTATTTAACATTGCTGTGGCTTGTTCTAAAATATAAGTACCTGGAGAAGAATACCACGGTTCCTGTAGCTGAACAGGCACAAAAACGTTAAGAAGGATGCCTTAACAGAAATACTTGATATGGGTTATCAATAATACAATTAGACAACGTACAATTTTCACAATTAATTTCAACATGAACAAAATTATATATTACTGAGTAAATAGAATGAGCATTAGCAATTAACAAAACATATGGGGAATCAACACAAGCCTGTAAAAAGGTTGTAAAACCAGAATGAGGACAATAAAGTGTTGCAGGACCTGTTGCTGCAAACAATCAATAAAACTGAGTCTGTAATGAATGATTAGAGGACAGAGAAGTTTGAAACATGGATGTAGCCCATCCATACGGGTGCTTTCTAGTTGTGGCAAGCGTAGAGCCATTAAAACCCCAGTCACTAATATATAATTTTTCACCGGGTACAGGATAGTCCACCTTAGAGTGATAAGCACAGTCTCTCCATTTTGGGAAGCCAGCATCTCATCATGTGAGTGACCAGTCCTTTTCCGTAATCATTGAAGGGGCAGCAGATATGCTGAGAGGCGATGAGCTCTAGTCGCACGGCCAGGGG
>NW_007161751.1:0-804 GCF_000164805.1 Carlito syrichta
TTTGAGATAAATATTCACATGATTAGCTGTATGTACTTCCTGAACTAAAGCAGTAGCAGAGGCTGCAACAGATCCTATGATAGCTATTAAAGCAGAAATTTCCAAGACTAAAGCTGCAACAAACCTACAAGGCCTATTTAACATTGCTGTGGCTTGTTCTAAAATATAAGTACCTGGAGAAGAATACCACGGTTCCTGTAGCTGAACAGGCACAAAAACGTTAAGAAGGATGCCTTAACAGAAATACTTGATATGGGTTATCAATAATACAATTAGACAAAGTACAATTTTCACAATTAATTTCAACATGAACAAAATTATATATTACTGAGTAAATAGAATGAGCATTAGCAATTAACAAAACATATGGGGAATCAACACAAGCCTGTAAAAAGGTTGTAAAACCAGAATGAGGACAATAAAGTGTTGCAGGACCTGTTGCTGCAAACAATCAATAAAACTGAGTCTGTAATGAATGATTAGAGGACAGAGAAGTTTGAAACATGGATGTAGCCCATCCATACGGGTGCTTTCTAGTTGTGGCAAGCGTAGAGCCATTAAAACCCCAGTCACTAATATATAGTTTTTCACAGGGTACAGGATAGTCCACCTTAGAGTTATAAGCACAGTCTCTCCATTTCAGGAAGCCAGCATCTCGCCGTATGAGTGACCAGTCCTTTTCCGTAATCATTGAAGGGGCAAGCAGATATGCTGAGAGGCGATGAAGCTCTAGTCGCACGGCCAGGGGCGGTTCCTCCAGGCATTAATGTCTCCAGTCGCCAACCGTCCTTGATACTGTCCTGA
>NW_007161752.1:0-882 GCF_000164805.1 Carlito syrichta
CAGATCCTATGATAGCTATTAAAGCAGAAATTTCCGAGACTAAAGCTGCAACAAACCTACAAGGCCTATTTAACATTGCTGTGGCTTGTTCTAAAATATAAGTACCTGGAGAAGAATACCACGGTCCCTGTAGCTGAACAGGCACAAAAACGTTAAGAAGGATGCCTTAACAGAAATACTTGATATGGGTTATCAATAATACAATTAGACAAAGTACAATTTTCACAATTAATTTCAACATGAACAAAATTATATATTACCGAGTAAATAGAATGAGCATTAGCAATTAACAAAACATATGGGGAATCAACACAAGCCTGTAAAAAGGTTGTAAAACCAGAATGAGGACAATAAAGTGTTGCAGGACCTGTTGCTGCAAACAATCAATAAAACTGAGTCTGTAATGAATGATTAGAGGACAGAGAAGTTTGAAACATGGATGTAGCCCATCCATACGGGTGCTTTCTAGTTGTGGCAAGCGTAGAGCCATTAAAACCCCAGTCACTAATATATAATTTTTCACCGGGTACAGGATAGTCCACCTTAGAGTTATAAGCACAGTCTCTCCATTTCAGGAAGCCAGCATCTCGCCGTATGAGTGACCAGTCCTTTTCCGTAATCATTGAAGGGGCAAGCAGATATGCTGAGAGGCGATGAAGCTCTAGTCGCACGGCCAGGGGCGGTTCCTCCAGGCATTAACATCTCCAGTCGCCAACCGTCCTTGATACTGTCCTGATAAGGGCTTTCTGTACTCAGAGACTTAAAGGTAGACATTAAGCAAGAATGCTGGTAATTATTAAAAGCAGAAAAACAAATAGGGAGGGAGTTGGAATGTCCTTTATAGAAAAATTACGATTAGTACATGTTTGACTTGAGCATGAA
>NW_007161753.1:0-708 GCF_000164805.1 Carlito syrichta
GTGGACCAGCTCACTTCTCCCAGGGGCCACCTCCGAAAAAGGGAGGGCGTGACTCTCAAACCCTCAGGGAGCAGGGATGGCCGGGTGACTCACATTTGTCTCCTCGGCACTTGGGGAGGCCGAGAAAGGAAGATGGCCAGAGTCCGAGAGCGTGAGACCAGGCTGAACACCATAGCAGGCCCACAAATCTTCCTCAAGAAAAACCCAGAAAACCTTGGGTGAGGGCAAGCGTTCACTGGAGGATCTCTTCCAACCCAGAGTTTAAGATCAGGCAGGAAGACCAGAATGTCATCCAAATGGAAAGCATATGATCACAGCAGTTTGGGAGGCCCAGGTGGAGAGCATGAAAGAAAGAAAGAAAGAAAGAAAGAAAGAAAGAAAGAAAGAAAGAAAGAAAGAAAGAAAGAAAGAAAGAAAGAAATCCATTCTCCTGCAAACCTTCTGCCCCCAATCCTCCCCCCCACACATGAGGGTTCCCCAAGCTTGGCACCTTCCAGCCCCAACCTTCCCCAATGGCTGCCCCACTTTCATTCGGGAGTTCCCGAGGCTCCCTGGCCGGGTACAATGACTCTCCTATCCAAGGTGTGAAATGTTCCCCAGGAAGGCCGACCCTCTGACTTAGCAACGAGGACCTTACACCAAGAAAGGCCAGGGACACATCCCTCACCCAGAGACATTTCTCCCTCTCCAATCCCATTTTTCCTGACT
>NW_007161754.1:0-668 GCF_000164805.1 Carlito syrichta
AGCCCAAGGCCAGCCCATGCCACACAGGGAGAACCCTTCTCCGCACCCATTGAAACAGGGTGTCTGGGGTCGAGGTGCCCGTCATTCCTGCCACTCCAGAGGATCATCAGAGCCCGTGATTTTGAAACTGCCAGTGAACGACGGTCATGTCCCCGGACCACAGCCTGGGTAACAGAGCCAGACCCTGTCTCCAAAAACATAAGAATCATGCACAGATTCTCAACTGTGTGTGGTGTGTTTACAGGGTGACTGGATTTAGAGCCAGAGAAAATGGGACTGGGGGATGAAATTACACCAGGTGAGGGATGTGTAACCGGCCTTTCTTGCTGGAGGGTTCTCATTGCTGAGTCGAAGTTTTGGCCATCCTGGGGCACATTTCTCACCTCAGAGAGGAAAGCTGGCACGAAGACGGCCAGGGAGCCTCAGGAACTCCCACAACAAAGCGGATTCAGCCATTGGAGGAGGTTATTGGCTGGATGGTGCCTAGCTTGGGGGATTCTCACATGTGAGGGGGGCAAGGGAGAAGGACTGAGGGAAGAATGTTTGCAGGAGAATGAATTTCTTTCTATCTTTCTTTTCTTTCTTCACTTGGTTGCCCAGACTGCTCTCAAACTGCCCAACTCGCCCATCCTCTCGGCCTGGGTCTCCTAAAATACTGTGATCACAGG
>NW_007161755.1:0-758 GCF_000164805.1 Carlito syrichta
AAAAACATAAGAATCATGCACAGATCCTCATCTGTGTGTGGTGTGTTTACAGGGTGACTGGATTTAGAGCCAGAGAAAATGGGACTGGGGGGACAAAATTACACCAGGTGAGGGATGTGTAACCGGCCTTTCATGCTGGAGGGTCCTCATTGCTGAGTCGAAGTTTTGGCCATCCTGGGGCACATTTCTAACCTCAGAGAGGAAAGTTGGCACAAAGACGGCCAGGGAGCCTCAGGAACTCCCACAACAAAGCGGGTTCAGCCATTGGAGGAGGTTATTGGCTGGATGGTGCCTAGCTTGGGGGATTCTCACATGTGAGGGGGGCAAGGGAGAAGGACTGAGGGAAGAATGTTTGCAGGAGAATGAATTTCTTTCTATCTTTCTTTTCTTTCCTCACTTGGTTGCCCAGACTGCTCTCAAACTGCCCAACTTGCCCATCCTCTTGGCCTGGGCCTCCCAAAATACTGTGATCACAGGTTTTTCAATTGGTTGACATCCTGGTCTTCCTTCCTTGGTCATGAACTCTGGGCCAGAGGCAATACTACAACCAAGGCCTGCCCTCACCCAAGGTTTTCTGGATTTTGCTTGGGGTCGAGGTGGGGGTTTGCTGTGGTGTCCAGCCTGGTCTCGAGCTCCTGGCCTCTGGCCATCTATCCCTCTTGGCTTCTTCGAGTGCTGGTGAGACAGTCATGAGTCACCCGGCCATCGCTGAACCCCCAAAGGTTTGAGAGACACTGCGCTCAGATTGGGCAACAGAG
>NW_007161756.1:0-709 GCF_000164805.1 Carlito syrichta
TTCATGCTTATCAATTTGTTATTTATTTCATTCACAGTATTCTTTATTACTGTTATCTCAGATATCAACTCTTTCCTAGTTTCTTCTTGTGTCTCCTCAATTCTTTTTAATCTCTCCATTATTGTTTTGATATCTACATTTGCATTTTGAGACCCTTCATTCTGGGGACTTTTCATTGTTTGTATTCCAAAGTCAATTTTCTCAGTGTCTGCTCTCCCAGGCGTCTGGGAGAGACCCATACTCTTCTTTTGGTTTTTCTTCATTTCTGTAGATTTTTCTCCCTTTACCCCTTTCCCTCCCCCTCTTCAATTCTGTTTTTGGGGAAGGTGGGGTTGCTTTTATTTCTCTTCTGCAATGACCTGTTCTTCCTTATGAGGGTCTTCTGGTTTTGTTCACTTTTCCCTCTGCTTTACAGTCTGTCTATTCAGCAGTTTGCAGTCTTGGTCCGTTCAGAGAATCTCACCAGTTCACCTATGCCGTCGCCATCTTGCCCCGTCTCCCACCCCTTAATAAAAGCCCTCAAACATCTAGGCATAGATAAAACATACCTCAAAATAATAAGAGCCTTTTACCAGAAACTCACAGCCAGATACTGCCAAACCGACAGAAAATTGTAACAATTTCCCCTGAAAACTGAAAGAAGACAAGAATGCCCACTCTTACTCCTCCTGTTCAACATAGTGTTGGAAGATATTGCTAGAGATTCAGA
>NW_007161757.1:0-743 GCF_000164805.1 Carlito syrichta
AACTGGCATCCAATTCCTGTACAAAACCCGAAACCCACAGGACTTAAGAGAGAAGATAGACAAATGGGACCTTATTAAACTGACAAGCTTCTGCAAAGCCAAAGAAACCATCAAGAGAGCAGGAAGACAGCCTACAGACTGGGAAAAAGTATTTGCCAACTCTAGGTCTGACAAAGGCTTAACATCCTGGATCTACAAGGAACTGAAACGTACTGAAAAGAAGAAAACAAACAACCCCATTATAAAATGGGCAAAAGACATGAACAGACACTTCACAAAAGAAGACATTCAAGCAGCCAACAAACACATGAAGAAATGCTCAACCTCACTAATCATCAGGGAGATGCAAATCAAAACCACACTGAGATACCACCTAACTCCAGTCAGAATGGCAATTATCAACAACTCAAAGAATAACAGCTGCTGGAGAGGGTGTGGTGAAAAGGGAACACTTCTACACTGTTGGTGGGAGTGCAAACTAGTGCAACCTCTGTGGAAAGCAGTGTGGCGATTCCTAACAGCTCAAAAAATTGACCTTCCGTATGACCCTGCAATCCCCCTACTGGGAATATACCCTGAAGAACACAAATTACTCTATAAAAAAGATACCTGCACTCGTATGTTTATCGCAGCATTGTTCACAATAGCATGAACCTTGCAAACAATCCATGCTGCCCAGCAAAGAGGACTGGATTAAAAAATGTGGTACGTATACACGATGGAATACTATGCAGCTATAAAAA
>NW_007161758.1:0-900 GCF_000164805.1 Carlito syrichta
CCTGTACAAAACCCGAAACCCAGGACTTAAGAGAGAAGATAGACAAATGGGACCTTATTATACTGACAAGCTTCTGCAAAGCCAAAGAAACCATCAAGAGAGCAGGAAGACAGCCTACAGACTGGGAAAAAGTCTTTGCCAACTCTAGGTCTGACAAAGGCTTAACATCCTGGATCTACAAGGAACTGAAACGTACTGAAAAGAAGAAAACAAACAACTCCATTATAAAATGGGCAAAAGATATGAACAGACACTTCACAAAAGAAGACATTCGAGAAGCCAACAAACACATGAAGAAATGCTCAACCTCACTAATCATCAGGGAGATGCAAATCAAAACCACACTGAGATACCACCTAACTCCAGTCAGAATGGCAATTATCAACAACTCAAAAAATAACAGCTGCTGGAGAGGGTGTGGTGAAAAGGGAACACTTCTACACTGCTGGTGGGAGTGTAAAGCTAGTGCAACCTCTGTGGAAAGCAGTGTGGCGATTCCTAAAAGCTCTAAAAATTGACCTTCCATATGACCCTGCAATCCCCCTACTGGGAATATACCCTGAAGAACACAAATCACTCTATAAAAAAGATACCTGCACACGTATGTTTATCGCAGCGTTGTTCACAATAGCAAGAACCTGGAAACAACCATGCTGCCCATCAAAAGAGGACTGGATTAAAAAAATGTGGTACATATACACGATGGAATACTACGCACCCATAAAAAAGAACAAAATCATGAATTTCGCAGCAACCTGGATGGAACTAGAGTCTATAATACTGAGTGACCTCACACAGAAACAAAGATCACAATATCACATGTTCTCACTCATATAATGGACCTTGAACATCCAATGTAATACTATAAGAAAATGACTGACGGTACTGGGAAACTATGGG
>NW_007161759.1:0-857 GCF_000164805.1 Carlito syrichta
CCTTCTACACTGCTGGTGGGAGTGTTAACTAGTGCAACCTCTGTGGAAAGCAGTGTGGCGATTCCTAAAAGCTCTAAAAATTGACCTTCCATATGACCCTGCAATCCCCCTACTGGGAATATACCCTGAAGAACACAAATCACTCTATAAAAAAGATACCTGCACACGTATGTTTATCGCAGCATTGTTCACAATAGCAAGAACCTGGAAACAACCATGCTGCCCATCAAAAGAGGACTGGATTAAAAAAATGTGGTACATATACACGATGGAATACTACGCAGCCATAAAAAAGAACAAAATCATGAATTTCGCAGCAACCTGGATGGAACTAGAGTCTATAATACTGAGTGACCTCACACAGAAACAAAGATCAGAATATCACATGTTCTCACTCATATAATGGACCTTGAACATCCAATGTAATACTATAAGAAAATGACTGACGGTACTAGGAAACTATCGGGGGGAGGGAGATGGGATTAACAGTAGCAAATATCTGTCTGGGGCTGGGAAAACACCTCTTATCAACAGGGTGTCTGAATGAAACGTAATTGTACACCTAACCCTTAACTGTACCCCACAAAACTATAATAAAAATACTGATTAATTATTAAAAAAAAAAATAAAGCTTGCCACATTGAAAAAAAAAAAAAATTTATATGGTAGTGGCTCCCAATGAGGTGCTTCGTTTACTGTGCCTTCTTCCATATAAATTACTGGAAAGCAAGAAGACAAGGTAAAATCTTCCTCTTTGTCAGCCTTTTTTCTGGCTCCCTGCATACCCACATTAGCTGGAGACACATACTCAAGTGAGAATTTCAGTGTTTTAACCTTATTTTTAGTAAAGGGTATGG